>NW_025745269.1:0-37480 GCF_021184085.1 Oncorhynchus gorbuscha | reverse complement strand
GCAGTCAAGCAAACAAGCTAACTGGCAAACTGGCTAACTAGCAAACTGGCTAACTAGCAAACTGGCTAACTGGCTAACTAGCTAACGTTGGCTAGCTACTTCCAGACACAAATGAGAGAACCTCACTTTGACCATTTTAGTCACCCTAGCAGAGCTGGTTAGGCTGTTTTCATGTTATCCAGTGTCTTGTTGCCTGTAACTGTGCTGCTGGCAACAATTTAATAGTGCTATTTTGCCGACTTTTACAGACACCGGCCGTATTCAACGGGTGTTGAGCGTTCGTAAATTCCTCAGTTATTCTGCACTCTGGCACACTCAGACTGTAGTGCTCTGAAATCAGAGTAGATGGCCAGACCACTTGAATTAACACTGTCCATTGAGAAAGCACAACGACTATACCACTTAGCTAAGCTAAGAATGACATGAATAATCAATTCAATAAACGTTGGGTAGTTAAATAGCATATGGTTAATATACTGGCAAGTTTGATGTATTAGTAGCCAACTAACGTTAGGTAGCCAGCCAGCTAGCCAACATACCTGGTACATACTACTGTAATGATATGCTGTGCATGCGGTTGGTATGATAATGAGCTAACAAATTGTCATGTCAGCCAACGCACTGCACTTTATCACGTTGCTCTGGTTTTTTAACACGTGTCATAATTAGTTAATTAGCATTGAATTGGTATCCGCTCTCGTTGAACTTCGCCTGCATTTGTCCTCCATTTTCTTCAAATCTGAAAACGCTGCGATTAGTCAACTAATACAACAACACCTGCCTCCTTCTGATGGTCAAAACTGAAACAACACAACACATGCCTACTTCTCATGGTGTGCAAGAAAATATATTGAAAGATAGTTCATTTTGAAATCATCGTGGCTCTCTTTCATTTTCTCGTACACATCACTGACGATCTAAAATAGTCCACCCACATGCAGTGTGGCGTTATTTAGCGCAGCAGCACCTCTTCAACCTCAAAGTGCTGAAGTAATTTGGCTTGGGCACTAAACCTCAAACTTTACAGATGTAGAATTCAGAGTGTCCTGTTGGGCTGTCCGCCTGATGGCAGGCTTACCTGCCACTACCTTAGGGTTTCTCCAGGAGAGTGGTGCGGTCTGCCAACATCACTGACACCTAATGCCCAACCTTTTCCTCCAGGACACCTACAGAACCCGTGTCACAGGACTGACAAAAAGATCATCAAGGACATCAACCACCCAAGCTACGGCCTGTTCACCCCTGCCATTATCCAGAAGATGAGTCAGTACAGTTGCATCAAAGCTAGGAACTAGAAGCAGAAAAAAAACATTTTCCATCTCAAGGCAATCAGACTGTCAAATAGCCATCACTAGCCGGCTACCACCATTGCAGTTACGCAACCCTGCAGCTTAGAGGCTGCTGCCCTATGAGCAAAGATATTGATCACTGGTCACTTTAAATGGAACACTAGTCTAACCTCTTAAGCCCAGCTTTGAGGCCACTCTGGAGCCCAGCATTGGGGAACATTCTGGAGCCCAGCATTGGGTGCCACTCTGGAGCCCAGCGTAGCCACTCTGAAGCCCAGCATAGCCACTCTGAAGCCCAGCATTGGGGCCTCTGCCCAGCACATTGGGGGCACTCTGAACCCAGCATTGGGGGCCACTCTGGAGCCCAGCTTTGGGGCCACTCTGGAGCCCAGCTTTAAATACTCTGGGCCCAGCTTTGGGGCCACTCTGGACCAGAATTATGAGGATTAGTGTCACAGTTGTGATATTCAGAGGCCCTGCGGAGGAGGAGAGAATAACAGTAGACATATGGGAATGTATATTTCTCCCAGGCAACATGTTTTCTACATGAATTTAAAAACAAACTAAATGTCAATGATGTGATACAGTTACAGTGAACAAACTGAAGTCTTGGGTTGCTGACTATCCAATGTCCACAGACTAAAACATATCCATAAGATGAGACATCATGTTATATCTGCATTTACAACCTTTATAAATGGCTGTAGTTTGTGAATGAAGTAATACCTCCATCTACTGTGATTATTAAAGAAAAGAGACTAGAAAATACACAGCACAAACAACAATATTTCTGGCCAAATTGCAATGCATAATTTACTGGTAGAATTCCCAGACATATCTATAAAATATAAAAAAGTACAAATAACCACTATAACAATTTAATCTTGATAGTTTTTGTTTAGATTTCTCCTAAATTGATAAGTTCGGTGGAGTTGTCTGTCACTGACAGTCTACAACTACCATTCCTCTATCCCTTACTCTACCCCATACCTCTACCCCCTACCTCTACCCTTACCTCTACACCCCTACACTCTACCTGTCTCTCACTGACAGTCATTATGTCTGTTCTGTTATATCTCCAACTGCTTTTCAGTCTCTCTTGTCTTTATCCTCACTCTCTCACCTACCTCTACCCCTTACCTCTACCCTACCTCTACCTTACCACTATCATAACTCTACCCACTACCCCTACATTACTTCTTCCTACCTACTGCCCTTACCTCCTACCTCAACCCCCACTTCTACCCCTACATCTACTACTTACGTTTCTACCTCTACCTAGTCATTTCAGAGACTCACTAGATAATTCATTTGATGATACAATAGTAGCAATACAAAAGGATATATAATATTTATATACGATACAGAACTGCTTATAAGGGGAGGTGTTGTATATTTTCAGAACCATATCCCTGTAATGCTTAGAGGATTTCTTATGTTATGTGTTATTGAAAGTGTTGTGGTTGCAGGTTCACTTGGCACATCTAAAGCCTTTTCTTTTGGGGTGTTGCTATAGGCCACTAAGTGCTAACAGTCAGTATATAAATAATATTTTTGAAATGCTTGATAGTGTATGATGTTAACAGAGAGGTCTACTTTCTTGGGGACCTGAATATTAACTGGTTTTCATAAAGATGTCTGCTTAGAGAAGCTTCTCACTGTAACCAGTGCCTGTAATCTGGTTCAGTGTCACACCCCTGACCATAGTTTGCTTTGTATGTTTCTATGTTTTGGTTGGTCAGGTGTGATCTGAGTGGGCATTCTATGTTACATGTCTAGTTTGTCTATTTCTATGTTTGGCCTGATATGGTTCTCAATCAGAGGCAGGTGTTAGTCATTGTCTCTGATTGGGAACCATATTTAGGTAGCCTGTTTGGTGTTGGGTTTTGTGGGTGATTGTTCCTGTCTCTGTGTTTGCACCAGATAGGGCTGTTTGGGTTTTCATGGTTCTTGTTTTGTTAGTTTGTTCATGTGTAGTTTCTTTATTAAAGAACCATGAATAGAAACCACGCTGCATTTTTAGTCCGCCTCTCCTTCACCGCAAAAGAAAACCGTGACATTCAGGTTATTAAGTCAACCTACCAGGGTGTTTACAAAAACGACACGATCAAGATAATCCACATGTATTGATCACGTTATTACTAATGCTGTAGAACTTTATTCTGGAAAGTTTTAAGTTTCTCGGTGTACACATCACAGACAAACTGAAATGGTCCACCCACACAGACAGCGTGGTGAAGAAGGCGCAACAGCGCCTCATCAACCTCAGCAGGCTGAAGAAATTTGGCTTGTCACCAAAAACACTGACAAACTTTTACAGATGCACAATCGACAGCATCCTGTCGGGCTGTATCACCGCCTGGTACGGCAATTGCTCCGCCCACAACCGTAAGGCTCTCCAGAGGGTAGTGAGGTCTGCACAATTTTATCACAGGGGCAAACTACCTGCCCTCCATGACACCTACAGCACCCGATGTTACAGGAAGGCAATAAAGATCATCATGGACATCAACCACCCGAGCCACTGCCTGTTCACCCCGCTATCATCCAGAAGGCGAGGTCAGTACAGGGCATCAAAGCAGGGACCGAGAGACTGAAAAACAGCTTCTATCTCAAGGCCATCAAACTGCTAAACAGCCATCACTAACATTGAGGGGCTGCTGCCAACATACTGACTCAAATCTCTAGCAATTTTAATAATAAAAAATTGGATGTAATAAATATCACTAGTTACTATAAATAATGCCACTTTATATAATGTTTACATACCCTACATTACTCATCTCATGTGTATATTCTGTACTCCATACCATCTACTGCATCTTGTTTACATACCCTACATTACTCATCTCATATGTATATTCTGTACGCCATACCATCTACTGCATCTTGTTTACATACCCTACATTACTCATCTCATATGTATATTCTGTACGCCATACCATCTACTGCATCTTGTTTACATACCCTACATTACTCATCTCATGTGTATATTCTGTACTCCATACCATCTACTGCATCTTGTTTACATACCCTACATTACTCATCTCATATGTATATTCTGTACGCCATACCATCTACTGCATCTTGCCTACGCCATTCAGCCATATACACATTCTTAATCATTCCTTTACACTTGTGTGTAATGTAGTTGTTTTTGAATTTTTTTTATTACTTGTTAGATATTAATGCACGGTCGGAACTAGAAGCACAAGCATTTCGCTACACTCGCATCTGCTAAACATGTGTATGTGACCAATATAATTTGATTTGATTTGTTCTAAAGCTGTATCCGTACCCATTGAATGCAGTGATCACAATATAGTGTTTGTATCCAGGTAAGCCAAAGTTCCAACAGCTGGGCCTAAAATAGTGTATAAGAGCTCATGCAAAAGATTCTGCTGTGACTCTTATGTGGATGATGTTACAAATATTTATTGGTCTGATGTGATTAATGAGGAGCATCAGACGCTGCACTTGATGAATTTATGTAATTGCTTCTTCAATTATTGATAAACATGTACCTGCTAAGAAACTGACTGTTAGAACTGTTAAGGCACTATGGATTGATGAAGAATTGAACAACTGAATGGTTGAAAGAGATGGGGCAAAAGGAGTGACTCATAAGACTGGCTGGACATCTGACTGGCTGACTTACTGCAAATGTAGAAATTATGTGATTCAACTCAACAAAAAGAAGAAGAAACGTTATTATGAATACAAGATCAACGATATAAAGCGGGCAAACTTGTGGGCAGGAAATGCCCACAATGAACACTGAGCAATTGTATTTATGCATATAAAAATGAATAATGAAAGAAAAGCAGTGCTAGATGGAATTTTGTAAAGTTAGTTTGGGAGAGTTGGAAAACTGATTGTTATCGATCAATAATTACAAACCTGCTGGCATTGACAACTTAAATGGAAAGCTACTGAGGATGGTAGCTGACTCTATAGCCACTGCTATCTGTCATATTTTTAATCTGAGCCTAGAGAGAGTCTTTGTCCTCAGGCCTGGATGGTAGCCAAAGTAATTCCTCTACCCAAGAGTGGAAAAGTGACTTTCAGCCTGCTTATAGAAGGCCACTCAACATGTACTGCACTGACACAAATGACCGATGATTGGTTGAAATACATCGATAATAAGAAGATTGTGGGAGCTGTTAGATTTTAGTGCAGCCTTTGATATTATTGACCATAACCTGTTGTTGAAAACGTATGTGCTATGGCTTTTCAACCTCTGCCATAGCGTCTATTCCGAGCTATCGATCTAATATAACTTAGAGGGTTTTCTTTAATGCTTCTCTAATGTAAAACGTGTAAAGTGTGGTGTACCGCAGAGCAGCTCTCTAGGCCCTCTACTCTTTTCTATTTTTACCTGCCTCTGGCATTAAACAAAGCATGTAAGACCATGTATGCAGATGATTCAACCATATACACATCAGCAACCACAGCTAATGAAGTCACTGAAACCCTTAATAAGAGTTGCAGTCTGTTTTGGAATGGGTGGCCAGTCATAAACTGGTCCTGAACACCTCTAAAACTAAGAGCATTCTATTTTGTACAAATAATTTATTATGTTCTAGAGCTCAGCTGAATCTGGCAATGAATGGTGTGGCTGCTGAACAAGTTGGGGAGACTAAATTACTTGGCCTTAGATTGTAAACTGTCATGGTCAAAACATATAGATTCAGTGGTTGTAAAGATGGGGAAAGGATTAGCTGTAATAAAGAGATGCTTTGCTTTTTTGACACCACACTCCAAAAAACAAGTTCTGCAAGCTCTAGTTTGGTCTAATATTGGTTATTGTCCAGTCGTGTGGTCCAGTGCTGCAAGGAAATACCTAGTTAAGCTGCAACTGGTCCAGAACAGAGCGGCACATTTTGCTCTTACTTGTAATCAGAGGGCTGATATAAATACTATGCTGCCAGTCTCTCTTGGCTAAGAGTTGAGTAGAGACTGACTGCATCACTTCTTCTTTTTACAATAAGCAATATGTTGAAAATCCCAAATAGTTTGCATAGTCAACTTACACACAGCTCTGACACACACACTTATCCCACCAGACATGCCAACGTACATTATTATACAGAGCTCTTATTGCATGGAACTTCCTTCCATCTCATATTGCTCAAATAAACAGCAAACCTGGTTTTAAAAAACAGATAAAGCAACACCTCGCGGCACAAAGCCTCTCCCCTATTTGACCAAGACAGGTTTTGCGTATGCATTGATATGTAGGCTACGTGTGCCCTTTTAAAAATGTATATAGTTCTGTCCTTGAGCTGTTCTTGTCTATTAATGTTCTGTATTATGTTTCATGTTCTGGGTGGACCCCAGTCATATATTTTTATGTACATATTCTTTATCCCTTTACACTTGTGTGTATAAGGTAGTAGTTTTGGAATTGTTAGGTTAGATTACTCGTTGGTTATTACTGCATTGTCGGAACTAGATGCACAAGCATTTCGATACACTCGCAATAACATCTGCTAACCATGTGTATGTGACCAATAACATCTGCTAACCATGTGTATGTGACCAATAACATCTGCTAACCATGTGTATGTGACCAATAACATCTGCTAACCATGTGTATGTGACCAATAACATCTGCTAACCATGTGTATGTGACCAATAACATCTGCTAACCATGTGTATGTGACCAATAACATCTGCTAACCATGTGTATGTGACCAATACATTTGATTTGATTGGATTTTTACCCAGATTTTTAGCAGAGAGGCATATTTCGTTTTTTTTAAACATATTCTTAGATGTGCCAAAAAATAAATATTTATAAATATATTTTTATAGAATTAAGCTTCATGATTATGGCTCTATGATTACACCCTAGATCAGCTAAACACAGGCAAGAGTAGGCAAGGCGGTATTGAATGTGTCACTGTCTGTCCCTTTGATTACTCCAATTGTCTCTCGACATTTCTAATCTACATTATAACCTTTAATTCGTAGGCTAGGTTGTAGCAACCCGCACAATGGTTATATAGGGAGAATTCTAGTATCATGTAGAAGGCAAAAACTGCCACCGTTCCGTTGAGCTGGGTGAATGGAATCTGAATGTCTCATTGTTACCAGATACATTTACTCAATTTATTCTTGTTGTAGATCAGTTAACATCATCTAAATAATAATGATTGTCATCTTTAATATGATTACCGAACAATAATAACATAGTTATACAGAATAATTGATCAAATGTGGACCTGGATCTCATACATCCTTCGCCAAATACCAGCAGGGAAATATTGAACCAAAAGATGTCACTGTTGCACAAAGGATATTACCTTGTTTTCTGATCGGTAGGACTATGGGCACAGTGCTACAATGTATGTAGTGGCTCCATTATATAAAGAGACATTGGCTGATACAGTAATGTAACAAATTATCTTACTGCATTTAAAATAAAGGATCTGGTCACTAAAATGTTGTCTGTTCCCTGATGAAAAAACATATTTGGGAATGTGTCATTCGGGCCACAATATTTAAAATTTCCAAAGATGCAGGCTACGTTTCTATCTTGACCAT
Organism: Oncorhynchus gorbuscha; assembly: GCF_021184085.1. Lineage (NCBI taxonomy): Eukaryota > Metazoa > Chordata > Actinopteri > Salmoniformes > Salmonidae > Oncorhynchus > Oncorhynchus gorbuscha. The sequence continues at coordinate 29,642 of NW_025745269.1, read as the reverse complement.
TCCAAATGAAAAGATCATTAAATGATAACGCAGCGAAACAGAACTCATAAACAGAACTCATAAACAGAACTCATAAACAGAACTCATAAACAGAACTCATAAACAGAACTCAAGAACAGAACTCAAGAACAGAACTCAAAACAGAACTCAAAACAGAACTCAAAACAGAACTCATAAACAGAACTCGCTCAGCTTCACCTTGTGCTCCACAACAGTCTACAGTTTTGCCATTCGCTACACAGCACAGCCTCTCTTGCATTCTAGCAATATAACAGAACGTTTAACTTGGGCAGGAGCTCACCAGAGCTGAGTACCAGCACCCAATAGGAGCACTTATTTCAGTCCAAGTCAAGCACGGATTCTAACAGAACGTTTACTGAATACATTCCACCACAGACACACTGCTACGGCTCTGAGAGCAAAACAATATTTAAATGCTCTCTCTTCTCTGACTACTTTAAAATGCACACGATAGTGAACTTGGATGGCTCTCAGATATTGTGTTGATTCCATTCTAGAGGGCACAAATTCCCACAGGTAGTTAGATAGAGAGGCAGGAATCCCTTGACATGTTGCCATTATCATCCTGCATAGTCCTACCCTTTCCGCCAAGCAGGAAAGGAAGGCCATATTCACAGCAACTATTCAGATTAGAAGGTATTATAATGATTCAGATTATAATGATTCAGATTAGAAGGTATTATAATTATTCAGATTAGAAGGTATTATAATGATTCAGATTAGAAGGTATTATAATTATTCAGATTAGAAGGTATTATAATGATTCAGATTAGAAGGTATTATAATGATTCAGATTATAATGATTCAGATTAGAAGGTATTATAATTATTCAGATTAGAAGGTATTATAATGATTCAGATTAGAAGGTATTATAATTATTCAGATTAGAAGGTATTATAATTATTCAGATTAGAAGGTATTATAATGATTCAGATTATAATGATTCAGATTAGAAGGTATTATAATGATTAGAAGGTATTATAATGAAGGTATTATTAATTATAATCAGATTAGAAGGTATTATAATGATTCAGATTATAATGATTCAGATTAGAAGGTATTATAATTATTCAGATTAGAAGGTATTATAATGATTCATTAGATATTATAATGATTCATTATAATGATTAGAAGGTATTATAATGATTCAGAAATGATTCAGATTAGAAGGTATTATAATTATTCAGATTATAAGGTATTATAATGATTCAGATTATAATGATTCAGATTAGAAGGTATTATAATGATTCAGATTAGAAGGTATTATAATGATTCAGATTATAAGGTATTATAATGATTCAGATTCAGATTAGAAGGTATTATAATGATTCAGATTATAATAATGATTCAGATTAGAAGGTATTATAATGATTCAGATTATAATGATTCAGATTAGAATATTATAATGATTCAGATTATAATTATATTTTAATGATTCAGATTAGAAGGTATTTTAATGATTCAGATTCAGATTTTAATGATTCAGATTAGAAGGTATTATAATGATTCAGATTATTAGAAGGTATTATAATGATTCAGATTATAATGATTCAGATTAGAAGGTATTATAATTATTCAGATTAGAAGGTATTATAATGATTCAGATTAGAAGGTATTATAATGATTCAGATTAGAAGGTATTATAATGATTCAGATTATAATTATTCAGATTAGAAGGTATTATAATGATTCAGATTATAATGATTCAGATTGGAAGGTATTATAATGATTCAGATTAGAAGGTATTATAATGATTCAGATTAGAAGGTATTATAATGATTCATATTATAATGATTCAGATTGGAAGGTATTATAATGATTCAGATTAGAAGGTATTATAATGATTCAGATTAGAAGGTATTATAATGATTCAGATTAGAAGGTATTATAATGATTCAGATTAGAAGGTATTATAATGATTCAGATTATAATGATTCAGATTAGAAGGTATTATAATGATTCAGATTAGAAGGTATTATAATGATTCAGATTAGAAGGTATTATAATGATTCAGATTATAATGATTCAGATTAGAAGGTATTATAATGATTCAGATTATAATGATTCAGATTAAAAGGTATTATAATGATTCAGATTAGAAGGTATTATAAAAATATATATTAGAAGGTATTTTAATGATTCTTCAAAGGTCAAGGTTTTGTTGCATAGAATCTAGACTGTAGATCACGGAATGCAGAGAAATGTCACATACAGGCATCGCAATCATATCACCTCACCAGCTGCTGCCATTTTATGTTGAATATCATTTGTCTGTCTCTGATTGATTTCCAGCTGCATGTGAAGAATGTGTAATATTTTTGAGATGTGATGACAAAGAATGTCTCTCTGAATGTGTGTAGCCAGAAGCTGTTGAAACAGGCTGCACTACAGTACGTTGAAGTTTTTCCGAGAGTAAATCCTCTGACATGGATTCGTATAATACAGAGATGATTTCAATTGCTTCGTGAAATACGGGATGCTTGGGCTCTCTCCAATACAGAGATAACAACATGCAAACACACTATTGAATTAGCATGGGGAAATAGCATGGGGAAATAGCATGGGGAGATAACATGGGGAGATAACATGGGGAGATAACATGGGGAGATAACATGGGGAGATAACATGGGAGAACAGCACAGGGAAATAACATGGGGAGATAACATGGGGAGATAACATGGAGAACAGCACAGGGAAATAACATGGGGAGATAACATGGGGAAATAACATGGGGAGATAACATGGAGAACAGCACAGGGAAATAACATGGGGAGATAACATGGAGAACAGCACAGGGAAATAACATGGGGAGATAACATGGGGAAATAACATGGGGAGATAACATGGAGAACAGCACAGGGAAATAACATGGGGAAATAACATGGGGAGATAACATGGGGAAATAACATGGGGAGATAACATGGGGAGATAACATGGGGAAATAACATGGGGTTTTTAATAACTCCCTAAAAAATAGTTCAGATAACATGAAGAATAACAGGAAATAATCATGGGGAGATAACATGGGGGCAGATAACATGGGGAAATAACATGGGGAGATAACATGGGGAGATAACATGGGGACAGCATGGCACTTTGACTGTACACTATTCTCACTCCCTAAAAATAGTTCAGTATTTCACAGAGAGGCTATATAATAGAGAAATGCCATCATCCCAGTGAGTGGAACAGACCCCAGGGCACTGTGAATGTACACTATTAGATACATCCTCACTACATCCCAGTGTGTGGAACAGACCCCAGGGCACTGTGAATGTACACTATTAGATACATCCTCACTACATCCCAGTGTGTGGAGCAGACCCCAGGGCACTGTGACTGTACACTATTAGATACATCCTCACTACATCCCAGTGTGGAACAGACCCCAGGGCACTGTGACTGTACACTATTAGATACATCCTCACTACATCCCCAATGGCATCCTACTCACCTTCTGTTGCACTCTATCTGACCAGGGCACATTGGGCACAGGTCGATAGTAGTGCACAATATAGGGAATAGGTTGTCAATTGGTAAGCAGCTCTTGACTGGGCTGACACCCATCCTGACATCACCCTGCTGTCTATCCCCTGTCCCAGTAGTCTATAGTGACACTCCATTCCCCCTGCTGTCTATCCCCTGTCCCAGTAGTCTATAGGGACACTCCATTCTCCCTGCTGTCTATCCCTGTCCCAGTAGTCTATAGGGACAGTCTATCCCCTGTCCCAGTAGTCTATAGGGACTGTCTATCCCCTGTCCCAGTAGTCTATAGGGACACTCCATTCCCCCTGCTGTCTATCCCCTGTCCCAGTAGTCTATAGGACACTCCATTCTCCCTGCTGTCTATCCCCTGTCCCAGTAGTCTATAGGGACAATCCATTACCCCTGCTGTCTATCCCCTGTCCAGGTAGTCTATAGGGACACTCCATTCTCCCTGCTGTCTATCCCTGTCCCAGTAGTCTATAGGGACAACCCATTCCCCCTGCTGTCTATCCCTGTCCAGGTAGTCTATAGGGACACTCCATTCTCCCTGCTGTCTATCCCCTGTCCCAGTAGTCTATAGGGACACTCCATTCCCCCTGCTGCTGTCTCCCCTCCCCTGTCCCAGTAGTCTATAGGGACACTCCATTCCCCCTGCTGTCTATCCCCTGTCCAGGTAGTCTATAGGGACACTCCATTCCCCCTGCTGTCTATCCCCTGTCCCAGTAGTCTATAGGGACATCCCCTCCCATTCCCCCTTCCCCTGCTGTCTATCCCCTGTCCAGGTAGTCTATAGGGACACTCCATTCCCCCTGCTGTCTATCCCCTGTCCCAGTAGTCTATAGGGACACTCCATTCCCCCTGCTGTCTATCCCCTGTCCCAGTAGTCTATAGGGACACTCCATTCCCCTGCTGTCTATCCCCTGTCCCAGTAGTCTATAGGGACACTCCATTACCCCTGCTGTCTATCCCCTGTCCCAGTAGTCTATAGGGACACTCCATTCTCCCTGCTGTCTATCCCCTGTCCCAGTAGTCTACAGGGACACTCCATTCCCCCTGCTGTCTATCCCCTGTCCCAGTAGTCTACAGGGACACTCCATTCCCCCTGCTGTCTATCCCCTGTCCCAGTAGTCTATAGGGACACTCCATTACCCCTGCTGTCTATCCCCTGTCCCAGTAGTCTATAGGGACAATCCATTCTCCCTGCTGTTTATTCCCTTGTCCTAGTAGTCTATAGGGACACTCCATTCCCCCTGCTGTTTTGGCTCTGTCCCAGAAGTAGAAAGTGATGCTACGTGATTTCTCTGTGCTGTAATAAATGCAGAAAGGATTACGACCAATTAAAGCCAGACTCTGATTCTCTGCTTCCTCTTATTTCCCCAGTGTTTAATCTATCACCCTTCTTCTTCTCTCTGAAATGGCTGCTTTCGTCCTTTCAGCTCTAAACATGTTGCATTAAATTTATTTTTTTTACCTTTATTTAACCAGGCAAGTCAGTTAAGAACATATTCTTATTTTCAATGACGGCCTAGGAACAGTGGGTTAACTGCGTGTTCAGGGGCAGAACGACAGATTTGTACCTTGTCAGCTCGGGGGTTTGAACTCGCAAAACCTTCCGGCTACTAGTCCAACGCTCTAACCACTAGGCTACGCTGCCGCCCCAAATAAAGGGAAGAAGAGAAAGACAGAGACAGAAATGACAAATGAGGGTAGACTTGTGGATGAATGCGGGAAAGTGAACGATTAGAAATCCATTTACAGTAAAAAAAAAAGCTTTTCTTTCCAATTAAAGCCACATGGGAGCTTTTTGCGACTGATTTGTATCCGAGGGGCACACACTGTTGTTCCACACGTTGTTTCATATTTGAAATTCTGTCAATTGAGTGATGAAGAGGGGAAACAATTATTGTTGTCTATCAACAATGACAAGCCACCGTTGTCTGACGACTTGGACGGAAAAATGATTGCCACTCCTATTGGCCATCTCTTCAATCAAACTTATACAGGAAGTGTGTTCCCTCAGGCCTGGGCGGAAGCTAAAGTCTACCTAAGAATAGTAAAGCCCCGTTAACTGGCTCAAAATTGGCCGACTAATCAACCTGTTACCAACCCTGAGTAAACTTCTGGAAAAAATGGTGTTTGACTACATACAATGCGGCAGCGTAGCCTAGTGGTTAGAGCGTTGGACAAGTAACCGGAAGGTTGCGAGTTCAAACCCCCGAGCTGACAAGGTACAAATCTGTCGTTCTGCCCCTGAACAGGCAGTTGACCCACTGTTCCCAGGCCGTCATTGAAAATAAGAATTTGTTCTTAACTTACTTGCCTGGTTAAATAAAGGTAAAAAAAAAAAAAAAAAAAAATTTAAAATGCTATTTCACAGTTAAAAATAATAATAATTACAACAGACTTTCGTGATGCTTATAAGGAACGGCATTCAGCATGCATGACTGATGACTGATGATTGGCTGAGAGATATTTATGATAGATTGTGGGAGCTGTTTTGTTAGGCTGTTGACATTATCGATCGTGCCGGAAGCTGCCGGAAAAAACGTATATATGTTATTTCTTTACACACCCTGCTACACTGTGGATTGTCAATTACCTGTCAAACAGAACACAGACAGTGATGTTTTAATGGAAGCCTATCCAACTCAAATCCAACGTAGACTCAACACGATGCGCATCAGTCACCACAGCAAGGAAAATCATTGCAACACGTAAACAAAGAGCTGTAGTCAGTTTCAGAATGGGTGGCAAGAAATAAGAAAGTCCAAAAAACTAAAAGCATTGTATTTGGGAACAATCATTCACCAAAACCTAAACCTCAAACAACATCTTGTAATAAATAATAGTTGGAAATTGAGCGATTTGAGGTGACTAAACTGCCTGGAGTAACCCCTGGATAGTAAACTGTCATGGTCAAAACATATTGATACAACAGTAGCTAAGATTGGGAGAAGTCTGTCCATAATAAAGCGCTAATCTACCTTCTTAACAACACTATGAACAAGGCAGGTCCTACAGGCCCTAGTTTTTACCTTCTTAACAACACTATCAACAAGGCAGGTCCTACAGGTCCTTGTTTCTACCTTCTTAACAACACTATCAACAAGGCAGGTCCTACAGGTCCTTGTTTCTACCTTCATAACAGCACTATCAACAAGGCAGGTCCTACAGGCCCTAGTTTCTACCTTCATAACAGCACTATCAACAACAGGTCCTACAGGCCCTACCTTCATAACAGCACTATCAACAAGGCAGGTCCTACAGGCCCTAGTTTCTACCTTCATAACAGCAAAATCAACAAGGCAGGCCCTAGAGGCCTGGGGTCAGACCTGGACTACTGTTCAGTCGTGTGGTCAGGTGCCACAAAGAGAGACTTGGGAAATTTGCAAATGGCCAAGAACAGGACAGCACGGCTGGCCCTTGGATGTACATGGAGAGATAACATTAATAACATGCAGGTCAGTCTCTCCTGGCTCAAAGTAGAGGAGATATTGACTTCATCACCGCCTGGTCTTGTAAGAAGTGTTGACATGTTGAAGGCACCGAGCTGTCTGTATAAACTACTAGCACACAACACAGACGCCCATCCATACCCCAGAAGACAGGCCACCAGAGGTCTCTTCACAATCCACAAATCCAGAACAGACTATGGGAGGCGCACAGAAACTCACTCAAGCAGGAAAATCTGAATTTAAGAAACAGATAAAAATACACCTTATGGAACAGCGAGGACTGTGAATAGTCACACACACAAGTACAAACACACATAACATACACACTATACACACATGTACACATGGATAGTGTGTCGTAGAAGAGGAGTGGCCAGAGGGCACACACTTAATGTATTGTGAAATCTGTTGTAAAAGGTATTTTACTGTTAAACAATTGAATTACAATGTATATTACTGCCTTAAGAGTAGCTGATGCCTTGCCAGGAACTAATGGTGATCCATAATAAACACAAACACAACAATATTTGTCTTCCTGTTTATTCTGATGATCCCCATGTTCCCTTTAACCAATCACATTCTGATTATCCCCATGTTCCCTTTAACCAATCACATTCTGATTATCCCCATGTTCCCTTTAACCAATCACATTCTGATGATCCCCATGTTCCCTTTACCCAATCACATTCTGATTATCCCATGTTCCCTTTAACCAATCACAGTCTGATTATCCCATGTTCACTTTAACCAATCACATTCTGATTATCCCATGTTCCCTTTAACCAATCACATTCTGATTATCCCCATGTTCCCTTTAACTTTAACCAATAACATTCTGATTATCCCCATGTTCCCTTTACCCAATCACATTCTGATTATCCCCATGTTCCCTTTAACCAATCACATTCTGATTATCCCATGTTCCCTTTAACCAATCACATTCTGATTATCCCCATGTTCCCTTTAACCAATCACATTCTGATGATTCCCATGTTCCCTTTAACCAATCACATTCTGATGATCCCCATGTTCCCTTTAACCAATCACATCCTGATTATCCCCATGTTCCCTTTACCCAATCACATTCTGATTATCCCCATGTTCCCTTTAACCAATCACATTCTGATTATCCCCAAGTTCCCTTTAACCAATCACATTCTGATTATCCCCATGTTCCCTTTACCCAATCAAATTCTGATTATCCCCATGTTCCCTTTAACCAATCACATTCTGATTATCCCCAAGTTCCCTTTAACCAATCACATCCTGATTATCCCCAAGTTCCCTTTACCCAATCACATCCTGATTATCCCCATGTTCCCTTTACCCAATCACATCCTGATTATCCCCATGTTCCCTTTAACCAATCACATTCTGATTATCCCCATGTTCCCTTTACCCAATCACATTCTGATGATCCCCATGTTCCCTTTAACCAATCACATTCTGATGATCCCCATGTTCCCTTTAACCAATCACATTCTGATGATCCCCATGTTCCCTTTAACCAATCACATTCTGATGATCCCCATGTTCCCTTTAACCAATCACATTCTGATGATCCCCATGTTCCCTTTAACCAATCACATTCTGATTATCCCCATGTTCCCTTTACCCAATCACATTCTGATGATCCCCATGTTCCCTTTAACCAATCACATTCTGATGATCCCCATGTTCCCTTTAACCAATCACATTCTGATGATCCCCATGTTCCCTTTAACCAATCACATTCTGATGATCCCCATGTTCCCTTTAACCAATCACATTCTGATGATCCCCATGTTCCCTTTAACCAATCACATTGGATCACTGCATCCAGATGAGGATCTCAACGTGTTTTAAATGGGAAGACATCTAAAGTCCCACAGTCCTGCCAAATGTCCAATGCAGTAAGTGTGACATGATTGTCATTGTGAACATGTACAGCTTACACTTACACTCGTCTCATTCCATTAGTTTGACTATGATTCTGTCTGTGGCTGTATTCTACTAGTTTGACTATGATTCTGTCTGTGGCTGTATTCTACTAGTTTGACTGTGATTCTGTCTGTGGCTGTATTCTACTAGTTTGACTGTGGTTCTGTCTGTGGCTGTATTCTACTAGTTTGACTGTGGTTCTGTCTGTGGCTGTATTCTACTAGTTTGACTGTGGTTCTGTCTGTGGCTGTATTCTACTAGTTTGACTATGATTCTGTCTGTGGCTGTATTCTACTAGTTTGACTGTGATTCTGTCTGTGGCTGTATTCTACTAGTTTGACTGTGGTTCTGTCTGTGGCTGTATTCTACTAGTTTGACTATGATTCTGTCTGTGGCTGTATTCTACTAGTTTGACTGTGATTCTGTCTGTGGCTGTATTCTACTAGTTTGACTGTGGTTCTGTCTGTGGCTGTATTCTACTAGTTTGACTGTGGTTCTGTCTGTGGCTGTATTCTACTAGTTTGACTGATTCTGTCTGTGGCTGTATTCTACTAGTTTGACTGTGGTTCTGTCTGTGGCTGTATTCTACTAGTTTGACTGTGGTTCTGTCTGTGGCTGTATTCTTCTAGTTTGACTGTGGTTCTGTCTGTGGCTGTATTCTACTAGTTTGACTGTGGTTCTGTCTGTGGCTGTATTCTACTAGTTTGACTGTGGTTCTGTCTGTGGCTGTATTCTACTAGTTTGACTGTGGTTCTGTCTGTGGCTGTATTCTACTAGTTTGACTGTGGTTCTGTCTGTGGCTGTATTCTACTAGTTTGACTGTGGTTCTGTCTGTGGCTGTATTCTACTAGTTTGACTGTGGTTCTGTCTGTGGCTGTATTCTACTAGTTTGACTGTGGTTCTGTCTGTGGCTGTATTCTACTAGTTTGACTGTGGTTCTGTCTGTGGCTGTATTCTACTAGTTTGACTGTGGTTCTGTCTGTGGCTGTATTCTACTAGTTTGACTGTGGTTCTGTCTGTGGCTGTATTCTACTAGTTTGACTGTGGTTCTGTCTGTGGCTGTATTCTACTAGTTTGACTGTGGTTCTGTCTGTGGCTGTATTCTACTAGTTTGACTGTGGTTCTGTCTGTGGCTGTATTCTACTAGTTTGACTGTGGTTCTGTCTGTGGCTGTATTCTACTAGTTTGACTGTGGTTCTGTCTGTGGCTGTATTCTACTAGTTTGACTGTGATTCTGTCTGTGGCTGTATTCTACTAGTTTGACTGTGGTTCTGTCTGTGGCTGTATTCTACTAGTTTGACTGTGATTCTGTCTGTGGCTGTATTCTACTAGTTTGACTGTGGTTCTGTCTGTGGCTGTATTCTACTAGTTTGACTGTGATTCTGTCTGTGGCTGTATTCTACTAGTTTGACTGTGATTCTGTCTGTGGCTGTATTCTACTAGTTTGACTGTGATTCTGTCTGTGGCTGTATTCTACTAGTTTGACTGTGATTCTGTCTGTGGCTGTATTCTACTAGTTTGACTGTGGTTCTGTCTGTGGCTGTATTCTACTAGTTTGACTGTGATTCTGTCTGTGGCTGTATTCTACTAGTTTGACTGTGATTCTGTCTGTGGCTGTATTCTACTAGTTTGACTGTGATTCTGTCTGTGGCTGTATTCTACTAGTTTGACTGTGATTCTGTCTGTGGCTGTATTCTACTAGTTTGACTGTGATTCTGTCTGTGGCTGTATTCTACTAGTTTGACTGTGGTTCTGTCTGTGGCTGTATTCTACTAGTTTGACTGTGGTTCTGTCTGTGGCTGTATTCTACTAGTTTGACTGTGGTTCTGTCTGTGTCTGTATTCTACTAGTTTGACTGTGATTCTGTCTGTGGCTGTATTCTACTAGTTTGACTGATTCTGTCTGTGGCTGTATTCTACTAGTTTGACTGTGGTTCTGTCTGTGGCTGTATTCTACTAGTTTGACTGTGATTCTGTCTGTGGCTGTATTCTACTAGTTTGACTGTGGTTCTGTCTGTGGCTGTATTCTACTAGTTTTACTGTGGTTGTGTCTGTGGCTGTATTCTACTAGTTTGACTGTGGTTCTGTCTGTGGCTGTATTCTGCTAGTTTGACTGTGATTCTGTCTGTGGCTGTATTCTGCTAGTTTGACTGTGATTCTGTCTGTGGCTGTATTCTACTAGTTTGACTGTGATTCTGTCTGTGGCTGTATTCTACTAGTTTGACTGTGATTCTGTCTGTGGCTGTATTCTGCTATTTAAAAAAGGCTTCCTAGTATTCTGTACTGCCACTCATTTGTGAATACTTTTCAAACAATGTTTTTAAAAATATATTGATTAGTATTATTTTCTAAGAATTGACAAATCATTTATAGAGCAGGAAGGACACACACAACACACACAGACGCACACACGCACACGCACATGCACACGCACACACACACCATGTTCCATTTTGAAAATGAAATAAAAAATAAATACAAAATAATTATCTTGAACGTTCAGTACCCTCGATCTCTGACCTGCAAAATCTAATTAACGCTCCCGAAGTAAGAACCATAAAAGAGCATTACTAATCAATCAGGCGTAAACAAGATGAATTCCTAATAGAAATTCCAACAGTTGAGGGCTGAACTGGAGAGATTGCAGAAAGCATAGCGTGTACCACAGCGCCTGCACTTAACATGTGGATTTTTTTCAGAATGATTCTACGCATGTGGTACATCGTCTACACACTCAGACTGGACGTATAATGAATGGTCTCAGCACGGGAAAATTTAAACAACAGAACTCGAAAAAACAGAAATTGCCACTTGCCTTTCAAAATCACAATGAATCCAATGAACTACTTCTGAAAGACAATTTTTATTTATTTTTTAAAGCGGCATTGACTGGCACAATAGATAGTTATCCCATCACACCATCACTTCCAAATGGCTTTATTTTTCTGTCTCTCCTAACCTGTGACGTAGTTAAACTGGCAGGCAGACGGAGGGGTCACAGTGAGTTGACGAGACGAACACAGGCGACAGAAGACTGATTGTAGCTATACGTAACCAGACACAGGGCTGGAGAGATGGATGGTGTGAGGGGCGGGTGTGGGGGGAGAGAAAGAGATGGAGAGAGGGGGATGATTTTTATTAATTAGGTATGTCTTCTACACAGCCCACCTCTTTGTAAAATGTAATCATTTTATAGACACTACTCTCTCTCTCTGTAACCTGGCCCAAACTACTCTCTCTCTCTCTCTCTCTCTGTGTAACCTGGCCCACACTACTCTCTCTCTCTGTAACCTGGCCCACACTACTCTCTCTGTAACCTGGCCCACACTTCTCTCTCTCTCTCTCTCTCTCTCTCTGTGTAACCTGGCCCACACCTCTCTCTCTCTCTCTCTCTCTCTGTCTCTCTGTCTGTAACCTGGCCCACACCTCTCTCTCTCTCTCTCTCTGTCTGTAACCTGGCCCACACCTCTCTCTCTCTCTCTCTCTCTCTCTCTGTCTGTAACCTGGCCCACACCTCTCTCTCTCTCTCTCTCTCTCTCTCTCTCTCTCTCTCTCTCTCTCTCACTACTCTCTCTCTCTCTCACACTACTCTCTCTCTCTCTCTCTCTCTCTCTCTGTGTAACCTGGCCCACACTACTCTCTCTCTCTCTCTCTCTCTCTGTGTAACCTGGCCCACACTACTCTCTCTCTCTCTCTCTCTGTCTGTAACCTGGCCCACACCTCTCTCTCTCTCTCTCGCTCTCTGTAACCTGGCCCACACTACTCTCTCTCTCTCTCTCTCGCTCTCTCGCTCTCTGTAACCTGGCCCACACTACTCTCTCTCTCTCTCTCTCTCTCTCTCTCTCTCTCTCTCTCTCTCTCTCTCTCTCTCTCTCTCTCGCTCTCTGTAACCTGGCCCACACTACTCTCTCTCTCTCTCTCTCTCTCGCTCTCTGTAACCTGGCCCACACTACTCTCTCTCTCTCTCTCTGTAACCTGGCCCACACTACTCTCTCTCTCTCTCTCTCTCTCGCTCTCTGTAACCTGGCCCACACTACTCTCTCTCTCTCTCTCTCGCTCTCTGTAACCTGGCCCACACTACTCTCTCTCTCTCTCTCTCTCTCTCTGTAACCTGGCCCACACTACTCTCTCTCTCTCTCTCTGTAACCTGGCCCACACTACTCTCTCTCTCTCTCTGTAACCTGGCCCACACTACTCTCTCTCTCTCTCTCTGTAACCTGGCCCACACTACTCTCTCTGTAACCTGGCCCACACTACACTCTCTCTGTAACCTGGCCCACACTACTCTCTCTCTCTCTCTGTAACCTGGCCCACACTACACACACTCTCTCTCTCTCTAACCTGGCCCACACTACACACACTCTCTCTCTCTCTAACCTGGCCCACACTACACACACTCACTCTCTCTGTAACCTGGCCCACACTACTCTCTCTCTCTCTCTCTCTCTCTCCCACCATACACTACAGCAGTGAATGAATGGTTAGGCTACGATATGAAAGCACACTGTTTAACATATGTTATGCTATAGCTAGCAATCTAGAGGAAACTCACATCAATACGTTTGTCAGATAACACTGTTTAACATATGTTATGCTATAGCTAGCAATCTAGAGGAAACTCACATCAATACATTTGTCAGATAACACTGTTTAACATATGTTATGCTATAGCTAGCAATCTAGAGGAAACTCACATCAATACATTTGTCAGATAACACTGTTTAACATATGTTATGCTATAGCTAGCAATCTAGAGGAAACTCACATCAATACATTTGTCAGATAACACTGTTTAACATATGTTATGCTATAGCTAGCAATCTAGAGGAAACTCACATCAATACATTTGTCAGATAACACTGTTTAACATATGTTATGCTATAGCTAGCAATCTAGAGGAAACTCACATCAATACATTTGTCAGATAACACTGTTTAACATATGTTATGCTATAGCTAGCAATCTAGAGGAAACTCTGAACGAGTCAAAAACTACCCACCTTAAGCTCTCCAGATGGACATTAGCTGTGAGGGACGAGATGATCTAACATTGACTTTTGTTAGTTACACATGTCGGGGGATGCTTTTCACGAGGACATATTGTTCTGTCTCGTGATTCCCGAGCACGAAACGGCACAGGGGATGTCCAGTGCTGTGTGGTGATATTGAAGAAAGAAAAAACAGATTGGATGGTGGGCCTCTACACTCTAGTTATGAATGTGCCTCCCTCTGCCATACGGACAACATTGTATGATACACCCACTGAGCTATAATGGATACACCGAGAGCGCAGAAGTCCGAGACGTACTGCAGCAGGTAACTTTGATTCTATAATACATCACGCACGCTTGTTTTCTAAACTATGTGGAGATGTGGAATCAGAGAATGTTAATATTTCACACGGAGGCTTGGTTATCGAGGGGGAGTGTTGGAAAGATTTGTTTTTGAATTGAGAGAGGAACTGTTGTCTCAATGGATGTAAAAAAAAAAATACGTTCTGTGTAATGAAATGAAAATGTTACTCCTTGCCTACGTAAACAGACATATCTGGGATACTGAACAAACTGAATGGGAAATACAGCAGGGAAAAACAAAAACATTCTACAGATGAGTGACCGAACCAACTAAATCCGTTTGACTGTGATCATGGCTCCATTGACATGCCGTTAAGTGAAATGGAACAGCTGATCGAGCGGTCATGTGACCGAATGCTGCAGCACACAACACATTCACGGGTCACTACGGAGGAGTTTTAGTTCCTGACTCAAAGGGAACGCTGTGCGGTTTCCCTCTGAGCATTTAAAACTCACTGATTCAGTGCTCTCGCCTGCATTAAAACCACATATCGATCCAGGTTAGAGGTGACAGGAGAGACGATGTCTCTGTTGATCACGCTGAGAAGCTCCGATGCGACACACATCAAGCCACACCCATCTCATTAGTGTTGGTGAGATAAGAGTCATTATGTCAGACTCATTTGCAGTTGTGTAACGGGATTCTTCCTGGGAAGGAGAGGACCAAAATGCAGCGTGATTGAAGTTCATGGTTCTTTAATAACGAGAAACTATACATTCACAAACTACAAAAAAAAAACAAGAACCGTGCAAACCCGAAACAGTCCCGTGTGGTACAAACACTGACACAGGAGACAACCACCCACAAAATACCCAAAGAATATGCCTGCCTAAATATGGCTCCCAATCAGAGACAACGATAAACACCTGCCTCTGATTGAGAACCATAGACTTTCCTAGACAACTTTACTGAACACAACCCCATAAATCGAATAAACCCCTAGACAAGACAAACACAATAAATCACCCATGTCACACCCTGGCCTAACCAAAATAATAAAGAAAACACAGAATACTAAGGCCAGGGCGTGACAAGTTGACTGTCAAAGCCCACCATAAAAAATATATGATGGTGCGTTGAGAATACAATTAGAAACACTGCTAGAATGTTTTTTTTGCAATTAAAAACATGTTAACATTGGCTGTTAATTAGAAAAAATTATTCTCACATGGTTGTTGCCGCGAGAAGTTGCCAATATCAAAATAGGGCAGTGGCCCAAAAAAGCTATGGAACCCCTGGACTAGACTGCATGTTGGGATACACATTATGGTGGTCACCCCTCCTATAAAATGCACTATTGTGATTTAGAAAAAGATGACTACTTACTCCTCCAATATATTAGAATGACACACCCTAAAACGTCAGATTATGACAGTTTTCCTTGGTTTTTCTTGTCTTTATTCCGTTATTCATCCTGGTCTCATAGACTAGATGTAGCATAATACACGTAAATCCGAGACACTCAAATTAGTATGATTTGTTACGTTTGGTATGGTTACATAGAAGGCTAGGTCAGGCAAAAATGAAAGTAGGGTGGCTGGTCGCGAACATTTAGCAACCCTAAGGTTCCGTGTTCGATTCCCATCACAGACAACTTTGGTATTTTAGGTAATTAGCGTCTTTGCGACTACTTACTACTTTTTAGCTACTTTGCAACAACTTAGTATGTTAGGTTAAAAGGTTAGGGGAAGGATTAGCTAACTCCTAAACCCTAACCTTAACCTCTAACCCCTAGCCTAGCAAACATTAGCCACCTAACTAACAATTTCTTTAGTCACCAAGCCAGCTAGCTAACGTTAACCACAACACATTGTAATTTGTAACACTTATCATACAAAATAGATGATGGACATACACAAATGAATACATGCCATGCGAAATGTAACATATCACACTAGTTGGAGAGTCCTGGATTTACATTTACTATGTTACGTCTACCCCTTGAGTCCATCCGTGGAACCTGCTGAGGGGAGTACGGATCATAATATTGGCTGGAATGGAGTTATGGAATGGAAACAAACACATTTGAATACCATTCCATTCAATCCATTCCTATTATGAGCCTCAATTGATATCCATGTTGTATTATCTAAGTGACTGTTAAAAATACTGCCAATCACGTCTGTGTTCAGTGACAGGAGACATAGAGGGCTTTCATTGGTTGTACAGTCATCTCAAATAAAACTGTGAAGGACCTCGACGTTACTCTGGACTCTGATCTCTCTTTTGACGAATATTTCAATAATATTTCAAGGACAGCTTTTTTCCATCTTGATAACATTGCAAAAATCTGAAACTTTCTGTCCAAAAATGATGCAGAAAAATGTATCCATGCTTTTGTTACTTCTAGGTTAGACTACTGCAATGCTCTACTTTCCGGCTACCTGGATAAAGCACTAAATAAACCTCAGTTAGTGCTAGAATCTTGACTAGAACCCAAAAATGTGGTCATATTACCCCAGTGCTAGCCTCTCTACACTAGCTTCCTGTTAAGACAAGGGCTGATTTCAAGGTTTTCCTGCTAACCTACAAAGCATTACATGGGCTTGCTCCTACCTATCTCTCTGATTTGGTCCTGCTGTACATACCTACACGTACGCTACGGTCACAAGACACCTCCTAATTGTCCTTAGAATTTCAAACAGCTGGAGGCAGGGCTTTCTCCTATAGAGCTCCATTTTTATGGAATGGTCTGCCTACCCATGTGAGAGACGCAGACACGGTCTCAAACTTTAGGTCTTTATTGAAGACTCATCTCTCATCTGAGAAAGCCAGAAAAGCCCCAGTCCCATCCCCACAACCAGCCGGTTGGTTGTGGGGATGGGACTGGGGCTGGGGATTTTCTGGCTTTCTCATTGATGGGGATAATGACTTACCATTAGCTTCCATTCTTCAAATTACTCCAGTAATATCCAATATCCCAGCCATCCAGTCACATCCAATATCACAGCCATCCAGTCACATCCAATATCACAGCCATCCAGTCACATTCAATTTCACTACCATCCAGTCACATCCAATTTCACTACCATCCAGTCACATCCAATATCACAGCCATCCAGTCACATTCAATTTCACTACCATCCAGTCACATCCAATATCACAGCCATCCAGTCACATCCAATATCACAGTCCTCCAGTCACATTCAATATCACAGCCATCCAGTCACATCCAATATCACAGTCATCCAGTCACATCCAATATCACAGTCATCCAGTCACATCCAATATCACAGCCAACCAGTCACATCTAATTTCACAGCCATCCAGTCAGTACTTTAATCAACATTGTCCCTTTAGCCACAGTTAAACGTGAACAACCTCTCCCAAAAGAGAAATGTTGGTATTAGCTTGTCAGTACACTCTGGAGCCCTGAATTTTTGGCATGTTTTTAGATATACTGTGTATTTGGAAAGTATTCAGACTCCTTCCCCTTTTCCACATTTTCTTACGTTACAGACTTATTCTAAAATTGATGAGGGAAAAAAATGTATTTAATCAATCTACACATAAATACCTCTTAATGACAAGCTGAAAACAGTGTTTTAGAATGTTTTCCAAATGTATTACAAATAAAAAATGGACCATTTGCTATGAGATTCGAAATTGAGCTCAGGTGTATCCTGTTTCCACTGATCATCATTGAGATGTTTCTACAACTTGATTGGAGTCCACCTGTGGTAAATTCAATTGATTGGACATGATTTGGAAAGGCACACAGCTGTCTATTTAAGGTCCCACAGTTGACAGTGCAAAACCAAGCCATGAGGTCGAAGGAATTGTCTGTACAGCTCCGAGACAGAATTGTGTCTGGGGAAGGGTACCAAAACATTTCTGCAGCATTCAAGGTCCCCCAAAACACAGTGGGGTCCATCATTCTTAAATTAAATAATTTTGGAACCACCAAGACTCTTCCTAGAGCTGGTCGCTTGGCCAAACTAAGCAATCGAGGGAGAGGGCTTTGGTCAGGGAGGTGACCAAGAACCCGATGGTCACTCTGACAGAGCTCCATTGTTCCTCTGTGTAGATGGGAGAATCTTCCAGAAGTAAAACCTCTCTGCAGCACTCCCCCAATCAGGCTTTTATGGAAGTGGCCAGATGGAAGCCACACCTCAGTAAAAGGCACATGACAGCCCACTTGGAGTTTGCCAAATGACACTTATTGGACTCTCAGACCATGAGAAACAAAACTATCTAGTCTAATGAAACCAAGATTGAACTTTTTGGCCTGAATGCCAAGTGTCACGTCTGGACGAAACATGGCACCATCCCTACAGTGAAGCACGGTGGTGACAGCATCATGCTGTCGGGATGTTGTGGGGATTGAAAGAAAGATTAACGTAGAACAGAGAGATCCTTGATCAAAACCTGCTCCAGAGTGCTCAGGACCTCAGACTGGGGTGACGGTTCACCTTCTAACAGGACAACAACCCTAAGCACAATGCAGGAGTGGCTTTGGCACAAGTCTCTGAATGTCCTTATTTAAGTGGCCCAGCCAGAGCCCGGACTTGAACAGAATCGAACATCTCTGGGGAGACCTGAAAATAGCTGTGCAGCAACGCTCTCCATCCAACCTGACAGAGTTTGAGAGGATCTGCAGAGAAGAATGGGAGAAACTCCCCCGAATACAGGTGTGCAAAGCTTGTAGCGTCAAACCCAAGAAGACTTGAGGCTGTCATCGCTGCCAAACGTGCTTCAACAAAGTACTGAGTAAATTTATTATTATTATTATTATTATTATTATTATTATTATTATTTAGAATACACTGTATGGTCCTATTTAGAATACACTGTATGGTCCTATTTAGAATACACTGTATGGTCCTATTTAGAATACACTGTATGGTCCTATTTAGAATACACTGTATGGTCCTATTTAGAATACACTGTATGGTCCTATTTAGAATACACTGTATGGTCCTATTTAGAATACACTGTATGGTCCTGCATTTAACATTTAAGTCATTTAGCAGACGCTCTTATCCAGAGCGTCTTACAAATTGGTGCATTCACCTTATGACATCCAGTGGAACAGCCACTTTACAATAGTGCATCTACATATTTTAAGGGGGGTGAGAAGGATTACTTTATCCTATCCTAGGTATTCCTTAAAGAGGTGGGGTTTCAGGTGTCTCCGGAAGGTGGTGATTGACTCCGCTGTCCTGGCGTCGTGAGGGAGTTTGTTCCACCATTGGGGAGCCAGAGCAGCGAACAGTTTTGACTGGGCTGAGTGGGAACTGTACTTCCTCAGTGGTAGGGAGGCGAGCAGGCCAGAGGTGGATGAACGCAGTGCCCTTATTTGGGTGTAGGGCCTGATCAGAGCCTGGAGGTACTGAGGTGCCGTTCCCCTCACAGCTCCGTAGGCAAGCACCATGGTCTTGTAGCGGATGCGAGCTTCAACTGAAAGCCAGTGGAGAGAGCGGAGGAGCGGGGTGACGTGAGAGAACTTGGGAAGGTTGAACACCAGACGGGCTGCGGCGTTCTGGATGAGTTGTAGGGGTTTAATGGCACAGGCAGGGAGCCCAGCCAACAGCGAGTTGCAGTAATCCAGACGGGAGATGACAAGTGCCTGGATTAGGACCTGTGCCGCTTCCTGTGTGAGGCAGGGTCGTACTCTGCGGATGTTGTAGAGCATGAACCTACAGGAACGGGCCACCGCCTTGATGTTAGTTGAGAACGACAGGGTGTTGTCCAGGATCACGCCAAGGTTCTTAGCGCTCTGGGAGGAGGACACAATGGAGTTGTCAACCGTGATGGCGAGATCATGGAACGGGCAGTCCTTCCCGGGAGGAAGAGCAGCTCCGTCTTGCCGAAGTTCAGCTTGAGGTGGTGATCCGTCATCCACACTGATATGCCTGCCAGACATGCAGAGATGCGATTCGCCACCTGGTCATCAGAAGGGGGAAAGGAGAAGATTAATTGTGTGTCGTCTGCATAGCAATGATAGGAGAGACCATGTGAGGTTATGACAGAGCCAAGTGACTTGGTGTATAGCGAGAATAGGAGAGGGCCTAGAACAGAGCCCTGGGGGACACCAGTGGTGAGAGCGCATGGTGAGGAGACAGATTCGCGCCACGCCACCTGGTAGGAGCGACCTGTCAGGTAGGACGCAATCAAGCGTGGGCCACACCGGAGATGCCCAACTCGGAGAGGGTGGAGAGGAGTATCTGATGGTTCACAGTATCGAAGGCAGCCGATAGGTCTAGAAGGATGAGAGCAGAGGAGAGAGAGTTAGCTTTAGCGGTGCGGAGCGCCTCCGTGATACAGAGAAGAGCAGTCTCAGTTGAATGACTAGTCTTGAAACCTGACTGATTTGGATCAAGAAGGTCATTCTGAGAGAGATAGCGGGAGAGCTGACCAAGGACGGCACGTTCAAGAGTTTTGGAGAGAAAAGAAAGAAGGGATACTGGTCTGTAGTTGTTGACATCGGAGGGATCGAGTGTAGGTTTTTCAGAAGGGGTGCAACTCTCGCTCTCTTGAAGACGGAAGGGACGTAGCCAGCGGTCAGGGATAAGTTGATGAGCGAGGCGAGGTAAGGGAGAAGGTCTCCGGAAATGGTCTGGAGAAGAGAGGGAGGGGATAGGGTCAAGCGGGCAGGTTGTTGGGCGGCCGGCCGTCACAAGACGCGAGATTTCATCTGGAGAGAGAGGGAGAAAGAGGTCAGAGCACAGGGTAGGGCACTGTGAGCAGAACCAGCGGTGTCGTTTGACTTAGCAAACGAGGATCGGATGTCGTCGACCTTCTTTTCAAAATGGTTGACGAAGTCATCTGCAGAGAGGGAGGAGGGGGGAGGGGGAGGAGGATTCAGGAGGGAGGAGAAGGTGGCAAAGAGCTTCCTAGGGTTAGAGGCAGATGCTTGGAATTTAGAGTGGTAGAAAGTGGCTTTAGCAGCAGAGACAGAGGAGGAAAATGTAGAGAGGAGGGAGTGAAAGGATGCCAGGTCCGCAGGGGCGGCGAGTTTTCCTCCATTTCCGCTCGGCTGCCCGGAGCCCTGTTCTGTGAGCTCGCAATGAGTCGTCAAGCCACGGAGCGGGAGGGAGGACCGAGCCGGCCTGGAAGATAGGGGACATAGAGAGTCAAAGGATGCAGAAAGGGAAGAGAGGAGGGTTGAGGAGGCAGAATCAGGAGATAGGTTGGAGAAGGTTTGAGCAGAGGGAAGAGATGATAGAATGGAAGAGGAGAGAGTAGCGGGGGAGAGAGCGAAGGTTGGGACGGCGCGATACCATCCGAGTAGGGGCAGTGTGGGAAGTGTTGGATGAGAGCGAGAGGGAAAAGGATACAAGGTAGTGGTCGGAGACTTGGAGGGGAGTTGCAATGAGGTTAGTGGAAAAACAGCATCTAGTAAAGATGAGGTCGAGCGTATTGCCTGCCTTGTGAGTAGGGGGGAAGGTGAGAGGGTGAGGTCAAAAGAGGAGAGGAGTGGAAAGAAGGAGGCAGAGAGGAATGAGTCAAAGGTAGACGTGGGGAGGTTAAAGTCGCCCAGAACTGTGAGAGGTGAGCCATCCTCAGGAAAGGAGCTTATCAAGGCATCAAGCTCATTGATGAACTCTCCGAGGGGACCTGGAGGGCGATAAATGATAAGGATGTTAAGCTTGAAAGGGCTGGTAACTGTGACAGCATGAAATTCAAAGGAGGCGATAGACAGATGGGTAAGGGGAGAAAGAGAGAATGACCACTTGGGAGAGATAAGGATCCCGATGCCACCACCCCGCTGACCAGAAGCTCTCGGGGTGTGCGAGAACACGTGGGCGGACGAAGAGAGAGCAGTAGGAGTAGCAGTGTTATCTGTGGTGATCCATGTTTCTGTCAGTGCCAAGAAGTCGAGGGACTGGAGGGAGGCATAGGCTGAGATGAACTCTGCCTTGTTGGCTGCAGATCGGCAGTTCCAGAGGCTACCGGAGACCTGGAACTCCACGTGGGTCGTGCGCTGGGATCACCAGATTAGGGTGGCAGCGGCCACGCGGTGTGGAGCGTTTGTATGGTCTGTGCAGAGGAGAGAACAGGGATAGACAGACACATAGTTGACAGGCTACAGAAGAGGCTACGCTAATGCAAGGAGATTGGAATGACAAGTGGACTACACGTCTCAAATGTTCAGAAAGTTAAGCTTACGTAGCAAGAATCTTATTGACTAAAATGATTAAAATGATACAGTACTGCTGAAGTAGGCTAGCTGGCAGTGGCTGCGTTGTTGACTTTGTAGGCTAGCTGGCAGTGGCTGCGTTGTTGACACTACACTAATCAAGTTGTTCCGTTGAGTGTAATAGTTTCTACAGTGCTGCTATTCGGGGCTAGCTGGCTAGCTAGCAGTGTTGATTACGTTACGTTGCGTTAAAAGAACGACAACAATTATCTTTGATACACAGACGGCTATGTAGCTAGCTATGTAGCTAGCTACGATCAAACAAATCAAACCGTTGTGCTGTAATGAAATGAAATGAAAAATGTGATACTACCTGTGGAGCGAAGCGGAATGCGACCGGGTTGTTGAGTGCGGAAGTTCTATTCAGTAGACGTTGGCTAGCTGTTGGCTAGCTAGCAGTGTCTCCTACGTTAAGGACGACAAATAGCTGGCTAGCTAACCTCAGTAAATTAAGATAATCACTCTAAGACTACACGCTCTAAACTACACAATTATCTTGGATACGAAGACAGCAAAGACAACTATGTAGCTAGCTAACACTACACTAATCAAGTCGTTCAGTTGAGTGTAATAGTTTTTACAGTGCTGCTATTCGGTAGACGGTGTCATGTTTTGTCTTAGATTGTCTTGTCATTATGCTTTCCCTTCTGTTCGTTTCCCCCTGCTGGTCTTATTAGGTTCGTTCCCTTTTTCTATCCCTCTCTCTCCCCCTCCCTCTCTCTCCTCTCTCTATCGTTCCGTTCCTGCTCCCAGCTGTTCCTATTCCCCTAATCATCATTTAGTCTTCCCACACCTGTTCCTTATCTTTTCCCCTGATTAGAGTCCCTATTTCTCCCCTTGTTTTCCGTTCCTGCCCTGTCGGATCCTTGTCTTTTGTTCACCGTGCTGTGTCTATGTATTGCCCTGTCGTGTCGTGTTTCCCTCAGATGCTGCGTGGTGAGCAGGTGTCTGAGTCTGCTACGTTCAAGTGCCTTCCCGAGGCAACCTGCGGTTCTTGATCAAGTCTCCAGTCTGTTCTCGTCATTACGAGTAGTATTATGCCTTTTGTTTGTAAAGTAACTTTACTGGATTAAAAACTCTGTTTTCGCCAAGTCGCTTTTGGGTCCTCATTCACCTGCATAACAGAAGGATCCGACCAAGGAATGGACCCAGCGACTACAGATGCTCGTAACACTGCCGTCGAGATCCAAGGAGCCATGCTCGGCAGACACGAGCAGGAATTGTCTGCTGCTCGCCATGCCGTGGAGAACCTGGCCGCTCAGGTTTCCGACCTCTCTGGACAGTTCCAGAGTCTTCGTCTCGTGCCACCTGTTACTTCCTGGCCTGCCGAGCCTCCGGAACCTAGGGTTAATAATCCACCTTGCTACTCCGGGCAGCCCACGGAGTGCCGCTCCTTTCTCACCCAGTGTGATATTGTGTTCTCTCTCCAACCCAACACATACTCTAGCGAGAGAGCTCGGGTTGCTTACGTCATTTCACTCCTTACTGGCCGGGCTCGAGAGTGGGGCACAGCTATCTGGGAGGCAAGGGCTGATTGTTCTAACAATTACCAGAACTTTAAAGAGGAGATGATTCGGGTTTTTGACCGTTCAGTTTTTGGTAGGGAGGCTTCTAGGGCCCTGGCTTCCCTATGCCAAGGTGATCGATCCATAACGGATTACTCTATAGAGTTTCGCACTCTTGCTGCCTCTAGTGACTGGAACGAGCCGGCGCTGCTCGCTCGTTTTCTGGAGGGACTCCACGCAGTGGTCAAAGATGAGATTCTCTCTCGGGAGGTTCCTTCCAGTGTGGACTCTTTGATTGCTCTCGCCATCCGCATAGAACGACGGGTAGATCTTCGTCACCAAGCTCGTGGAAGAGAGCTCGCGTCAACGGTGTTTCCCTGCTCCGCATCGCAACCATCTCCCTCCTCTGGCTCAGAGACTGAGCCCATGCAGCTGGGAGGTATTCGCATCTCGACCAAGGAGAGGGAACGGAGGATCACCAACCGCCTGTGCCTCTATTGCGGATTTGATGGACATTTTGTCAATTCATGTCCAGTAAAAGGCCAGAGCTCATCAGTAGCGGAGGGCTACTGGTGAGCGCTACTACTCAGGTCTCTTCATCTAGATCCTGTACTACTATGTCGGTCCATCTACGCTGGACCGGTTCGGTGCTACATGCAGTGCCTTGATTGACTCTGGGGCTGAGGGTTGTTTCATGGACGAAGCATGGGCTCGAAACATGACATTCCTTTCAGACAGTTAGACAAGCCTACGCCCATGTTTGCCTTAGATGGTAGTCATCTTCCCAGTATCAGATTTGAGACACTACCTTTAACTCTCACAGTATCTGGTAACCACAGTGAGACTATTTCTTTTGATTTTTCGTTCACCTTTTACACCTGTTGTTTTGGGTCATCCCTGGCTAGTATGTCATAATCCTTCTATTAATTGGTCTAGTAATTCTATCCTATCCTGGAACATTTCTTGTCATGTGAAGTGTTTAAGGTCTGCCATCCCTCCCATTTCTTCTGTCCCCACTTCTCAGGAGGAACCTGGCGATTTGACAGGAGTGCCGGAGGAATATCATGATCTGCGCACGGTCTTCAGTCGGTCCCGAGCCAACTCCCTTCCTCCTCACCGGTCGTATGATTGTAGTATTGATCTCCTTCCGGGGACCACTCCTCCTCGGGGTAGACTATACTCTCTGTCGGCTCCCGAACGTAAGGCTCTTGAGGATTATTTATCTGTGTCTCTTGACGCCGGTACCATAGTGCCTTCTTCCTCTCCGGCCGGGGCGGGGTTCTTTTTGTTAAGAAGAAGGACGGTACTCTGCGCCCCTGCGTGGATTATCGAGGCTGAATGACATAACGGTTAAGAATCGTTATCCGCTTCCCCCTTATGTCATCAGCCTTCGAGATTCTGCAGGAGCCAGGTGCTTTACTAAGTTGGACCTTCGTAACGCTTACCATCTCGTGCGCATCAGAGAGGGGGACGAGTGGAAAACGGCGTTTAACACTCCGTTAGGGCATTTTGAGTACCGGGTTCTGCCGTTTGGTCTCGCCAATGCGCCAGCTGTTTTTCAGGCATTAGTTAATGATGTTCTGAGAGACATGCTGAACATCTTTGTTTTTGTCTATCTTGACGATATCCTGATTTTTTCACCGTCACTCGAGATTCATGTTCAGCACGTTCGACGTGTTCTACAGCGCCTTTTAGAGAATTGTCTCTACGTAAAGGCTGAGAAGTGCTCTTTTCATGTCTCCTCCGTTACTTTTCTCGGTTCCGTTATTTCCGCTGAAGGCATTCAGATGGATTCCGCTAAGGTCCAAGCTGTCAGTGATTGGCCCGTTCCAAGGTCACGTGTCGAGTTGCAGCGCTTTTTAGGTTTCGCTAATTTCTATCGGCGTTTCATTCGTAATTTCGGTCAAGTTGCTGCCCCTCTCACAGCTCTTACTTCTGTCAAGACGTGTTTTAAATGGTCCGGTTCCGCCCAGGGAGCTTTTGATCTTCTAAAAGAACGTTTTACGTCCGCTCCTATCCTCGTTACTCCTGACGTCACTAGACAATTCATTGTCGAGGTTGACGCTTCAGAGGTAGGCGTGGGAGCCATTCTATCCCAGCGCTTCCAGTCTGACGATAAGGTTCATCCTTGCGCTTATTTTTCTCATCGCCTGTCGCCATCTGAGCGCAACTATGATGTGGGTAACCGTGAACTGCTCGCCATCCGCTTAGCCCTAGGCGAATGGCGACAGTGGTTGGAGGGGGCGACCGTTCCTTTTGTCGTTTGGACAGACCATAAGAACCTTGAGTACATCCGTTCTGCCAAACGACTTAATGCCCGTCAAGCTCGTTGGGCGTTGTTTTTCGCTCGTTTCGAGTTTGTGATTTCTTACCGTCCGGGTAGCAAAAACACCAAGCCTGATGCCTTATCCCGTCTGTTTAGTTCTTCTGTGGCTTCTACTGATCCCGAGGGATTCTTCCTTATGGGCGTGTTGTCGGGTTGACAGTCTGGGGAATTGAAAGACAGGTTAAGCAAGCACTCACGCACACTGCGTCGCCGCGCGCTTGTCCTAGTAACCTCCTTTTCGTTCCTGTTTCCACTCGTCTGGCTGTTCTTCAGTGGGCTCACTCTGCCAAGTTAGCTGGTCATCCCGGTGTTCGAGGCACTCTTGCGTCTATTCGCCAGCGCTTTTGGTGGCCGACTCAGGAGCGTGACACGCGCCGTTTCGTGGCTGCTTGTTCGGACTGCGCGCAGACTAAGTCGGGTAACTCTCCTCCTGCCGGTCGTCTCAGACCGCTCCCCATTCCTTCTCGACCATGGTCTCACATCGCCCTAGACTTCATTACCGGTCTGCCTTTGTCTGCGGGGAAGACTGTGATTCTTACGGTTGTCGATAGGTTCTCTAAGGCGGCACATTTCATTCCCCTCGCTAAACTTCCTTCCGCTAAGGAGACGGCACAAATCATTATCGAGAATGTGTTCAGAATTCATGGCCTCCCGTTAGACGCCGTTTCAGACAGAGGCCCGCAATTCACGTCACAGTTTTGGAGGGAGTTCTGTCGTTTGATTGGTGCGTCCGTCAGTCTCTCTTCCGGGTTTCATCCCCAGTCTAACGGTCAAGCAGAGAGGGCCAATCAGACGATTGGTCGCATACTACGCAGCCTTTCTTTCAGAAACCCTGCGTCTTGGGCAGAACAGCTCCCCTGGGCAGAATACGCTCACAACTCGCTTCCTTCGTCTGCTACCGGGTTATCTCCGTTTCAGAGTAGTCTGGGTTACCAGCCTCCTCTGTTCTCATCCCAGCTTGCCGAGTCCAGCGTTCCCTCCACTCAAGCGTTTGTCCAACGTTGTGAGCGCACCTGGAGGAGGGTGAGGTCTGCACTTTGCCGTTACAGGGCACAGACTGTGAGAGCCGCCAATAAACGCAGGATTAAGAGTCCAAGGTATTGTTGCGGCCAGAGAGTGTGGCTTTCCACTCGCAACCTTCCTCTTACGACAGCTTCTCGTAAGTTGACTCCGTTCATTGGTCCGTTCCGTGTCTCCCAGGTCGTCAATCCTGTCGCTGTGCGACTGCTTCTTCCGCGACATCTTCGTCGCGTCCATCCTGTCTTCCATGTCTCCTGTGTCAAGCCCTTTCTTCGCACCCCGTTCGTCTTCCCTCCCCCTCCCCGTCCTTGTCGAGAGCGCACCTATTTACAAGGTACGTAAGATCATGGACATGCGTTCTTGGGGACGGGGTCACCAATACTTAGTGGATTGGGAGGGTTACGGTCCTGAGGAGAGGAGTTGGGTTCCGTCTCGGGACGTGCTGGACCGTTCACTTATTGATGATTTCCTCCGTTGCCGCCAGGATTCCTCCTCGAGTGCGCCAGGAGGCGCTCGGTGAGTGGGGGGGTACTGTCATGTTTTGTCTTAGATTGTCTTGTCATTATGCTTTCCCTTCTGTTCGTTTCCCCCTGCTGGTCTTATTAGGTTCGTTCCCTTTTTCTATCCCTCTCTCTCCCCCTCCCTCTCTCTCCTCTCTCTATCGTTCCGTTCCTGCTCCCAGCTGTTCCTATTCCCCTAATCATCATTTAGTCTTCCCACACCTGTTCCTTATCTTTTCCCCTGATTAGAGTCCCTATTTCTCCCCTTGTTTTCCGTTCCTGCCCTGTCGGATCCTTGTCTTTTGTTCACCGTGCTGTGTCTATGTATTGCCCTGTCGTGTCGTGTTTCCCTCAGATGCTGCGTGGTGAGCAGGTGTCTGAGTCTGCTACGTTCAAGTGCCTTCCCGAGGCAACCTGCGGTTCTTGATCAAGTCTCCAGTCTGTTCTCGTCATTACGAGTAGTATTATGCCTTTTGTTTGTAAAGTAACTTTACTGGATTAAAAACTCTGTTTTCGCCAAGTCGCTTTTGGGTCCTCATTCACCTGCATAACAGACGGTGGACGTATGCTAGCTGGCTAGCTGCTGGGCAGATAGCAGTGTAGACTACGTTAGGACGACGAAATACAAGTTGCAATAGAAGTGCTGACTGTTTCACTATGTTGTCCTCTTTCTTTTCCCTTTTCTTCTGTCCTTCTTTTGTCCTTATTTTGTCTTCCTTTCTTCTGTTAACTAGATATTTTTTGTTGTTATTCTTTGTAAGCTAGCTAGCTTCTTCCAGGAGAGTCCCTAGCAACTGCTTAGCAACAAGTAAACAATTCTGCTAGCAATTCAGCTAGCTAAGATAACTGTACAATTTTATGAAAAATAGTTAATTTTTCAAAAGCCTGTCTTTTTGGTTTGTTCCTTGTTTTGTCTTCTATTGAGTCTTGCAGTTTTCTCTTGATTTTTTTGATGTACTTCACTCTAAAAAACCATTTAAATCTCAATATATACAGGAGCTCATTTTTCAGCAGCTGCTCTATTTAGAATACACTGTATGGTCCTATTTAGAATGCACTGTATGGTCCTATTTAGAATACACTGTATGGTCCTATTTAGAATGCACTGTATGGTCCTATTTAGAATACACTGTATGGTCCTATTTAGAATACACTGTATGGTCCTATTTAGAATACACTGTATGGTCCTATTTAGAATACACTGTATGGTCCTATTTAGAATACACTGTATGGTCCTATTTAGAATACACTGTATGGTCCTATTTAGAATGATGGTCCTATTTACAATTACAGTTCCTCTCTTAAATCTACCTAAAAACACATTGATGATACTGTTATTACATCCCGTGTACAATATTAAATCCCAATTAGAAATAGAACCTGGAGTTGTGTTCGACATCGGGAGAGAAGAAAATACAATACCCAAGATTCCCTGTCTTCTTCTAACCCCCCCTGGTGGATGTGGGCCCAGAAGTCCTCATCTGTGAGGATATGATGGGTGTGAGGAGACCCTCTGAAGCTCCAACATCAAAGACTTCTGTTGCTCCTGCACCACAAAGAAATTACCCAGAATACACTACCTGGTTTCTCCTGCACCACAAAGTCATTACCCAGAATACACTACCTGGTTTCTCCTGCACCACAAAGTCATTACCCAGACTACACTACCTGGTTTCTCCTGCACCACAAAGTCATTACCCAGACTACACTACCTGGTTTCTCCTGCACCACAAAGTCATTACCCAGACTACACTACCTGGTTTCTCCTGCACCACAAAGTCATTACCCAGACTACACTACCTGGTTTCTCCTGCACCGCAAAGTCATTACCCAGAATACACTACCTGGTTTCTCCTGCACCACAAAGTCATTACCCAGACTACACTACCTGGTTTCTCCTGCACCACAAAGTC
>NW_025745268.1:0-37518 GCF_021184085.1 Oncorhynchus gorbuscha | reverse complement strand
GCCTCCACAATCACGTTACCTCAACCCAATTGAGATAGTTTGGGATGAGTTGGACCTACAGTTGAAGTCAGAAGATAACATACACTTAGATTGGAGTCATTAACCTCTTGCTTCTACCTGGCACGCAGGCGTCCCATTTAGAGCTCTGGAAATGCAAATGCGCTACGCTAAATGCTAATAGTATTAGTTAAAAGTCCAACGTTCATTAAAATACACATGCAGGGTATTGAATTAAAGCTACACTCGTTGTGAATCCAGGCAACAAGTCAGATTTTTAAAATGCTTTTCGGTGAAAGCATGAGAAGCTATTATCTGATAGCATGTAACACCACAAAAGACCCGCAGGGGACGTAAACAAAATAATTAGCATATTCGGCGCTACACAAACCGCACAATAAAATATAAAACATTCATTACCTTTGACCATCTTTGATGGCACTCCTAGATGTCCCATAATCACTATTGGTCTTTTTTTCGATTAAATCGGTCCATATATAGCCTAGATATCGTTCTATGTAGACTGTGTGATAAATGAAAAAAAATAGCGTTTCATAACGTAACGTAATTTTTTAAAATTCAAAAAGTCGACGATAAACTTTCACAAAACACTTCGAAATACTTTTGTAATGCAACTTTAGGTATTAGTAAACGTTAATAAGCGATCAAATTAATCACGAGACGAAGTGTTTTCTATAGGGATCCATCTTGAAATACTGTCCGTCTATTTCTCAACCAAAATATCCGGTCGGAGACCGGAAGAAATGGGCTGTCTCTTGTTCATTTGACCAAGAAACAAATCCTAGGCAAATGACAAGACTGTTGACATCGTGTGGAAGCTGTAGTTACTGCAACCTCAGCCATATTTAATGTCTTTCACCCATATCAATGGGTTGAAGCGGCGGATGGATATATTTTTCCACTTTCAGTGATCAGATTTTCCTGCACTTTTCAATGAAACGCACGTTATGTTAAAGCCACAGCCGTGATTTAACCAGTTTTATAAACGTCTGAGTGTTTTCTATCCACACATACTAATCATATGCATATTGTCATGTTTTGTCTTATATCATCTTGTCATTTTGCTTTTCCTTCTGTTCGTTTCCCCCTGCTGGTCTTATTAGGTTCGTTCCCTTTTTCTATCCCTCTCTCTCCCCCTCCCTCTCTCTCCTCTCTCTATCATTCCGTTCCTGCTCCCAGCTGTTCCTATTCCCCTAATCATCATTTAGTCTTCCCACACCTGTTCCCGATCCTTTCCCCTGATTAGAGTCCCTATTTATTCCTTTGTGTTCCGTTCCTGTCCCGTCGGTTCCTTGTTTTGTATTCACCATGCTGTGATTGTGTTTCGCCCTGTCCTGTCGTGTTTTTTGCCTTCATCAGATGCTGCGTGTGAGCAGGTGTCTCTGTCTACTACGGCCTGCGCCTACCCGAAGCGACCTGCAGTCTGTGGCCGCTTCTCTTGTTATTCCCCTCTACAGACTAGAGGATTTCTGTTATTCCCTGTTTGGATTTGAATAAACTCTGTTTCTGTTAAGTCGCTTTTGGGTCCTCTATCACCTGCATGACAGAAGGAACCGACCAAGGAATGGACCCAGCGACTTCAGACGCTCGTTACACTGCCGTCAAGATCCAAGGAGCTATGCTCGGCAGACACGAGCAGGAATTGTCTGCTGCTCGCCATGCCGTGGAGAACCTGGCCGCTCAGGTTTCCGACCTCTCTGGACAGTTCCAGAGTCTACGTCTCGTGCCACCTGTTACTTCCTGGCCTGCCGAGTCTCCAGAACCTAGGGTTAATAACCCACCTTGCTACTCCGGGCAGCCCACTGAGTGCCGCTCCTTTCTCACGCAGTGTGAGATTGTGTTCTCTCTCCAACCCAACACATACTCTAGAGAGAGCTCGGGTTGCTTACGTCATTTCACTCCTTACTGGCCGGGCTCGAGAATGGGGCACAGCTATCTGGGAGGCAAGGGCTGATTGCTCTAACAAGTTCCAGAACTTTAAAGAGGAGATGATTCGGGTTTTTGACCGTTCAGTTTTTGGTAGGGAGGCTTCTAGGGCCCTGGCTTCATTATGCCAAGGTGAACGGTCCATAACGGATTATTCTATTGAGTTTCGCACTCTTGCTGCCTCTAGTGAGTGGAACGAGCCGGCGCTGCTCGCTCGTTTTCTGGAGGGACTCCACGCAGTGGTTAAGGATGAGATTCTCTCCCGGGAGGTTCCTTCAGATGTGGACTCTTTGATTGCTCTCGCCATCCGCATAGAACGACGGGTAGATCTTCGTCACCGGGCTCGTGGAAGAGAGCTCGCATCAACGGTGTTTCCCTGCTCCGCATCACAACCATCTCCCTCCTCTGGCTTTGAGACTGAGCCCATGCAGCTGGGAGGGATTCGCATCTCGACTAAGGAGAGGGAACGGAGGATCACCAACCGCCTGTGCCTCTATTGCGGAGTTGCTGGACATTTTGTTAATTCATGTCCAGTAAGAGGCCAGAGCCCATCAGTAAGCGGAGGGCTACTGGTGAGCGCTACTACTCAGGTCTCTTCATCTAGATCTTGTACTACTATGTCGGTCCATCTACGCTGGACCGGTTCGGGTGCTACATGCAGTGCCTTGATTGACTCTGGGGCTGAGGGTTGTTTCATGGACGAAGCATGGGTTCGGAAACATAACATTCCTTTCAGACCGTTAGACAAGCCTACGCCCATGTTTGCCTTAGATGGTAGTCATCTTCCCAGTATCAAATTTGAGACACTACCTTTAACCCTCACAGTATCTGGTAACCACAGTGAGACTATTTCTTTTTGATTTTCCGTTCACCGTTTACACCTGTTGTTTTGGGTCATCCCTGGCTAGTATGTCATAATCCTTCTATTAATTGGTCTAGTAATTCTATCCTATCCTGGAACGTTTCTTGTCATGTGAAGTGTTTAATGTCTGCCATCCCTCCCGTTTCTTCTGTCCCTACTTCTCAGGAGGAACCTGGCGATTTGACAGGAGTGCCGGAGGAATATCATGATCTGCGCACGGTCTTCAGTCGGTCCCGAGCCAACTCCCTTCCTCCTCACCGGTCGTATGATTGTAGTATTGATCTCCTTCCGGGGACCACTCCTCCTCGAGGTAGACTATACTCTCTGTCGGCTCCCGAACGTAAGGCTCTCGAGGATTATTTGTCTGTGTCTCTTGACGCCGGTACCATAGTGCCTTCTTCTTCTCCGGCCGGGGCGGGGTTCTTTTTGTTAAGAAGAAGGACGGTACTCTGCGCCCCTGCGTGGATTATCGAGGGCTGAATGACATAACGGTTAAGAATCGTTATCCGCTTCCCCTTATGTCATCAGCCTTCGAGATTCTGCAGGGAGCCAGGTGCTTTACTAAGTTGGACCTTCGTAACGCTTACCATCTCGTGCGCATCAGAGAGGGGGACGAGTGGAAAACGGCGTTTAACACTCCGTTAGGGCATTTTGAGTACCGGGTTCTGCCGTTCGGTCTCGCCAATGCGCCAGCTGTTTTTCAGGCATTAGTTAATGATGTTCTGAGAGACATGCTGAACATTTTTGTTTTTGTCTATCTTGACGATATCCTGATTTTTTCTCCGTCACTCGAGATTCATGTTCAGCACGTTCGACGTGTTCTACAGCGCCTTTTAGAGAATTGTCTCTACGTAAAGGCTGAGAAGTGCTCTTTTCATGTCTCCTCCGTTACTTTTCTCGGTTCCGTTATTTCCGCTGAAGGCATTCAGATGGATTCCGCTAAGGTCCAAGCTGTCAGTGATTGGCCCGTTCCAAGGTCACGTGTCGAGTTGCAGCGCTTTTTAGGTTTCGCTAATTTCTATCGGCGTTTCATTCGTAATTTCGGTCAAGTTGCTGCCCCTCTCACAGCTCTTACTTCTGTCAAGACGTGTTTTAAGTGGTCCGGTTCCGCCCAGGGAGCTTTTGATCTTCTAAAAGAACGTTTTACGTCCGCTCCTATCCTCGTTACTCCTGACGTCACTAGACAATTCATTGTCGAGGTTGACGCTTCAGAGGTAGGCGTGGGAGCCATTCTATCCCAGCGCTTCCAGTCTGACGATAAGGTTCATCCTTGCGCTTATTTTTCTCATCGCCTGTCGCCATCTGAGCGCAACTATGATGTGGGTAACCGTGAACTGCTCGCCATCCGCTTAGCCCTAGGCGAATGGCGACAGTGGTTGGAGGGGGCGACCGTTCCTTTTGTCGTTTGGACAGACCATAAGAACCTTGAGTACATCCGTTCTGCCAAACGACTTAATGCCCGTCAAGCTCGTTGGGCGTTGTTTTTCGCTCGTTTCGAGTTTGTGATTTCTTACCGTCCGGGTAGCAAGAACACCAAGCCTGATGCCTTATCCCGTCTGTTTAGTTCTTCTGTGGCTTCTACTGATCTCGAGGGGATTCTTCCTTATGGGCGTGTTGTCGGGTTGACAGTCTGGGGAATTGAAAGACAGGTTAAGCAAGCACTCACGCACACTGCGTCGCCGCGCGCTTGTCCTAGTAACCTCCTTTTCGTTCCTGTTTCCACTCGTCTGGCTGTTCTTCAGTGGGCTCACTCTGCCAAGTTAGCTGGTCATCCCGGTGTTCGAGGCACTCTTGCGTCTATTCGCCAGCGCTTTTGGTGGCCGACTCAGGAGCGTGACACGCGCCGTTTCGTGGCTGCGTGTTCAGACTGCGCGCAGAAGAAGTCTGGTAATTTTTTTCTGCTTCTGCTCCTGGTCTTGCTGGGTCTCAGTCTGTTCCCTGCCATCGCATCTCTCCTGTTCTTGTCCCTGCCCTTGCTGTGTCTCAGTCTGTCCCTAGTTCTCATTTTTTTTTAGAGTAGTACCCTAGTTTCCCTTTTTATCGTTTTTCGTTACGGTCCTGAGGAGAGGAGTTGGGTTCTTTCTCGGGACGTGCTGGACCGTTTGATCTATGATTTCCTCCGTTGCCGCCAGTGTTCCTCCTCGAGAGCGCCAGGAGGCGCTCGGTGAGTGGGGGGTACTGTCATGTTTTGTCTTATATCATCTTGTCATTTTGCTTTTCCTTCTGTTCGTTTCCCCTGCTGGTCTTATTAGGTTCGTTCCCTTTTTCTATCCCTCTCTCTCCCCCTCCCTCTCTCTCCTCTCTCTATCGTTCCGTTCCTGCTCCCAGCTGTTCCTATTCCCCTAATCATCATTTAGTCTTCCCACACCTGTTCCCGATCCTTTCCCCTGATTAGAGTCCCTATTTATTCCTTTGTGTTCCGTTCCTGTCCCGTCGGTTCCTTGTTTTGTATTCACCATGCTGTGATTGTGTTTCGCCCTGTCCTGTCGTGTTTTTTGCCTTCATCAGATGCTGCGTGTGAGCAGGTGTCTCTGTCTACTACGGCCTGCGCCTACCCGAAGCGACCTGCAGTCTGTGGCCGCTTCTCTTGTTATTCCCCTCTACAGACTAGAGGATTTCTGTTATTCCCTGTTTGGATTTGAATAAACTCTGTTTCTGTTAAGTCGCTTTTGGGTCCTCTATCACCTGCATGACACATATACTATATTCCTGGCATGAGTAGCAGGGCGCTGAAATGTTGCGAGATTTTTAACAGAATGTTCGAAAAAGTAGGGGGTAAGCTTAACAGGTTAAAAATCATTTTTCAACCACTCCACAAATTTCTTGTTAACAGACTATAGTCTTGGCAAGTCGGTTAGGACATCTACTTCGTGCATGACACAAGTAATTGTTCCAATAATTGTTTACAGATAGATTATTTCACTTACAATTCACTGTATAATTATAATTCATAATTCCAGTGGATCAAGAAGTTTACATACACAAAGTTGACTGTGCCTATAAACTTGGAAAATTCCAGAAAATTATGTCATGGCTTCTGAAGCTTATGATAAGCTAATTGTCATAATTTGAGTAAATTAGTGCCTCTTTGCTTGACATCATGGGAAAATCAAAAGAAATGAGAAAAAAAATTGGAGACCTCCACATGACTGGTTCATCCTTGGGAGCAATTTCCCAATGCCTGAAGGTACCACGATCATCTGTACAAACAATAGCACACAAGTATAAACACCATGGGACCAAGCAGCTGTCATACCGCTCAGGAAGGAGACACGTTCTGTCTTCTAGAAATGAATGTACTTTGGTGCAAAAAGTGCAAATCAATCCCAGAACAACAGCAAAGGACCTTGTGAAAATGTTGGAGGAAACAGGTACAAAGGTATCTATTTCCACAGTAAAACGAGTCCTATATCGACATAACCTGAAAGGCCGCTCAGCAAGGAAGAAGCTACTGCTCCAAATCCGCCATAAAAAAGCCGGACTACAGTTTACAACTGCACATGGGGACAACGATCATACTTTTCTGAAAAATGTCCTCTGGTCTAATGACAAGAAAATAAAACTGTTTAGCCATAATGACCATCGTTTTGTTTGGAGGAAAAAGGGGGGTGCTTGCAACCGCAGAACACCATCCCAACTGTGAAGCACAGGGATGGCAGCATCATGCTGTGGGGGTGCTTTGCTGCAGGAGGGACTGGTGAACTTCACAAAATAGATGGCGTCATAAGGTAGGAGAATTGAGTGGATATATTGAAGCAACATCTCAAGACATAAGTCAGGAAGTTAAAGCTTGGTTGCAAATGGGTCTTCCAAATGGACAATGACCCCAAGCATACTTCCAAAGTTGTGGCAAAATGGCTGA
Source organism: Oncorhynchus gorbuscha (assembly GCF_021184085.1). Lineage (NCBI taxonomy): Eukaryota > Metazoa > Chordata > Actinopteri > Salmoniformes > Salmonidae > Oncorhynchus > Oncorhynchus gorbuscha. The sequence goes on along the minus strand of NW_025745268.1, from coordinate 30,850 downwards.
AGGACAACAAAGTAAAGGTATTGGAGTGGCCATCACAACGCCCTGACCTCAACCCAAATGAACATTTGTGGGCAGAACTGAAGAAAAGTATGTGAGCAAGGATGCCTACAAACCTGAATCAGGAGGAATGGGCCATAATTCACCAAACTTATTGTGGGAAGCTTGTGGAACGCTTCCCGAAACGTTTGACCCAAGTCTGGCTTCATTTTGGTGTATTGCACTTGTGATTGTATGAAAGTTAATTATTTTGAATAATTTATATTGTATTTTGCGCTCTGCAATTTCACCGGATGTTGTCAAAACGTTCCGCTAGTGGAATCCCCAGCCGTAACAGGTTTTTAAAATAAAGCGGTGATCCTAACTGACCTAATACAGGGAATATTTACTAGAATTAAATTGTGGAAAACTGAGTTAAATGTATTTGGCTTAGGTGTATGTAAACTTCCGACTTCAACTGTATGTGTTTGTGTGTGTATGTATATAAACAGTTGAGAATGCAAAAAAAGTATTTATTTAGTGCAGGTTATGATGAAGACTGGATCCAGAGGTTGTATTTACAAACCAATGACGTGCACTCAGGGTAGGCAGTACTTGCCCTGTGATAATGTGTAAATATATGATTTAAAAGCTGTTATGAAAACATATATATATATACAGTGTATATATATAAATAAAAACAAATAGTGGTGACGGTTTATCTGCAACTGCTTTGAGGTATAATATATATATATACATATATATTATACCTCAAAGCAGTTGAGTGCACGTCATATATATATTATACCTCAAAGCAGTTGCAGATAAACCGTCACCACTATTTGTTTTTTATATATAGGCTTTCATAACAGCTTTTAAATCATATTCTTTTACATTATCACAGTGCAAGTACTGCCTACCCTGAGTGCACGTCATTGGTTTGTAAATACAACCTCTGGATCCAGTCTTCCTCATAACCTGCACTAAATAAATACATTTTTTTGCATTCTCAACTGTTTCTGCTACACACAAACTAAAAAGGCTGCCGGGTCCTATAGCTGAATTGGTCATAGTTCCATATTCTGATATATCATTCGTTGAAGCATTTCCCTTTGCCATAGGCCATGGTATAGAAAGCTTATGTCCTTGTATTCAGGAAGCTCCTATCTAGTCCATTCTAGAAAGGAGTCATGAAGAGTCAGGGACGTCTCTTCACCAAATAAAAATGCACCCAAGCAAGCACCCACATAGGCACATGCCTACACACAATCACACATATTATTATTTTCTAAAGATTTACTATCCTGGAGTTTATTTCAATGAAAGCCCTTTCAAGTCACACAAAGTGTATAAACAAAGAACATAGTGTGCCATCAAACACATTTATCCACTTTGATCTATGAAACCTCTGGGCAATGCAAGAAAATCGTTCTGCACAGTCTCCATTTCAGTTTACAGAAATAGAGCCACTTTAAACCTTCCCAAACCTAAAAAAGGAGGACACATAATTTTACCCTACACCTTCCATTTCCCCTGTCACATTGACCGATTCCTGAAAACAGTGTTAATATTTAATGTCAATGCAGCTCCCTTTCTGGCGCCCTCTGTAGAGATGCTGGCAATAATGCAAGGGGACAGTCTAGACAGGCTGTAATGGGAGAGCAGCCATTTCCAATGTGTACTGTCTAAACCCGTCCTTCAGATGTTCACGGAGTCCTAATGAACGCCCCAAAAGGCCTCATCATTGTGACTCTCAAATCGTTCATGCCATACAATTATGTAATGTATTTCAATAAGGCATTTGAAGTCAATACTGAGATCTTGACTAACTCCAGCTCTGCAACCCTGGCTAACTCCAGCTCTACTTAACAGTCTTACCGTTATGAGGGGCTGTCTATTTAGATCTAAAGTTCTTCAGTTACACGTTAAACAGAGAATATCTTAGAAAGTTTTTTGAAACCTTCCTAAAGTCTATGATAACCCCTTTACAGATGCTTCACAAATCAATGACAGAATAATACAAGGACAAAATGTAGGCCTTTCTGCTGGTCATGTACTGTATGTACAGTATTGTCAAGCATGAGTGAAGTGGCAGAATTATATACATTAGTCATTTAGCAGGCAATCTTATCCACCACAATTTAAAGTAGTGTGTGCATATATTTTAACATACTGGTCCCACATGGGAATTGAACACACAACTTTGGTGTTGCAAGTGGTACACTCTACCAACTGAGCCACCCAGGATAAACAGGCAGCTTTATGCCCAGTGGCAACAGCAGGGTTCTCTGGCTCCATAGCCCCTGATTGGCAGATCATCCGGGGGCGAGACAGGGCCTATGTGCCATTCTCACATTGGCCTGTCAATCAAGCAGGCACAGGGCAGCACAGCAATATGGGGACTGAAAATTGACTCTCCTCTCCAGAGTCCTTGCTGGTAAATCCAGGTACAGAGGAGTGGGGCCAAGTTCCCAAAAGGAAAGAAAGAAAAAGTAAGAAATAAAGCTGATCATGCTACTGTTAGGAACTGTACTCTTCTATGATTGCTGCACTTTTATTCCGTAGACATGCCTACTACATAAATGCTGTCTTGACAACCCGAGAGCAATACAGACCAAAAAGAAACTCCTCGATGTCCATTATCTGGTACAAATTCTTCTTTCGTCTGAGCATTTGGAGTATCATCTCGATAATGATTCCTAGTGCACATCAACAACCCAGGAGTGTCTATACTACAGTTCTTGAACTCTCCATGATCCTCTCTCTTAGCCTATGATCATTCAGACAGTGTATGCATGTACAGTTATGCTCATTCACATCTGATAACCATACAGTGGAACACTTTATAGCTATTCTAGCCAAAAATAACAGGCAATAAAACACAAAGCAAAAATCTTGAACGTCATGACAAAATGTACATTTCCGCCTAAATAGATATAACCAAAAGTAATTATTTTTCATGAGATGTCCATAAAAAATTACTAGTAATGCTGCATAGTTCTAGAAAGGTTTGGAATTCAACATCCAGGAAAAAATCATTATAAATTGATGAGGTGTACTCGTTTATGAGGACACAAGCTCAAGTACATAGTAAATATATCATTATAAATATAAAAAAGCATGTATTTTTTTTCCTATTCAACAAAAGTGGGGGAATAGTGTTTGAAATGACTTTAATGCTTTCTAAATATAGTAAAAATCGAATTATAAACAACTTACTTGACAATTTCCCCTTTTAGAACTGTAAAATAAATATGATCATAGTGACAGTACAAATCTGGCCACATTTCATATAACTGACAGAGCATTTTAAGACAATTCAAATGTCTGCAGACACGTTTAAACTTCGGCTTGTGTTTTTCAGGTTGAGCTCTAAATCCAGCTGAGAATATCTCAGCGAGATGAGACCACGATTGCTGAAATCGCCAGACTGTCACCTTTCATATGTTGTCTCCCGGTTTGGGCTCCGTCAATCAGAGGGGGAGCAAATCGATTATGTGTCTCTATAGGCCATAAAATGTGACATGTCAGTCCCTATGCAAATGTCTGGTGTGAAACCTGACACTTCAAGTTAGTTTTGTTGACAGAGTGGTGGCAGTGGTTAGACAGATTTGGCTTTCTGGGACTATAAGAAACTGGACCCTGTGACATTCACAGAGTGCCTTCTATACCAACATGTATATATTCCACTTTATATACAGTGCATTTGAATAAAAATTATACTGTTTTGCTTTGTCATTATGGGGAATTGTGTGCAGATTGATGAGAATTACAAATATTTTTAAATCCATTTTAGAATAAGACTAACATAACAGAATGTGGAAAAGGTGAAGGGTCTGAATACCTTCTGAATACACTGTACATCACAGAAGACTGAAATATAACAAAACATAGACCAACTGGATTTTCAACGGGTTTCTCAGCCCCCTCCTGTACTCTCTGTTCACCCATGACTGGCCACGCACACATGTTTTCAGATTGCACAACAGTAGTAGGCCTGATTACCAACAATGAAGAGACTGCCCACAGGGAGGAAGAGACTGCCCACAGGGAGGAGGTGAGGGCCCTGGTTGAGTGGTGCCAGGAAATATAACGTATTCCTCAACGTCAACAAAATGAAGGAGCTGATCTTGGACTTCAGGAATCAGCAGAGGGAGCACCCCCCAATCCACATCAACGGGAATGCAGTAGAGAAGGCGTAAAGCTTCAAATTCCTCTACTTACACATCACTGACGATCTGAAATGGTCCACCCACACAGACACTGTGGTAAAGAAGGTGCAACAGTGCCTCTTCAACCTCAAGAGGCTGAACAAATTTGGCTTGGCCCCAAAGACCTTCAGAAACTTTTACAGACACCCAATTGAGATAATCCTGTCAGGCTGTATCACCGCCTGGTACGATAACTGCACCGACCTTAACCCCAGGGCTCACCTGAGGTTGTACGGTCTGCCCAACGCATCACGGAGGGCAGACCTACAGCACCCGATGTCACAGGAAGGCCAAAAAGACAATCAAGGACATCAACCACCCGAGCCACGGCCTGTTCACCCCGTCATCATCCAGAAGGTGAGGTCAGTACAGGTGCGTCAAAGCTGGGACTGAGAGACTGAAAAACTGTTTCGATTTCAAAGCCACCAGACTGTTAATAAATAGCCATCACTAGCCTGCTACCACCCAGCTACTCAACCCTGCACCTTAGAGGCTGCTGCCCTATATACGTAGACATGGAATCACTGGCCAGTTTAATAATGGAAGACTAGTCACTTTAATAATGTTTATATGCTGCTTTACTCACCTCATATTGTTACGCACGCCTCTATGAAGAGGGAACGCAACACCCTGCTACAACTAAACTCTCCGTGAAGGAAAAAGGTATGGACTGTAGGTGCAAGAAAGAATGACAACAGGCAGAATGTAGTACCATTTACAAGGACTTTATTCCTTTACACGGTAATATGGGGAAAAGGGGCTGGACGGAACCAAAGCAAAGAAAGTAAATCTCAAAGCCCCCCCCCCCCTCTCCTATCTTACCTGCCTACCCACTACTTACCTAATTTAGCACCACCTGGTGCCCTAACCAAAATACATGGGGTGGTCCGCCCAGGTCTTACCTAGTGTGCCTAGACAGCGAATATGCTACGGGTATATGTATGCCCGCGGGCCTCTTGCCTAAGCACTCCTAGGTGCCTTCCCCTTCCCCCTGGGAACAAATGAAACAGAATATTAAACAATTTCACAAACAAACTAAGAAACAAAGGACATCAAATAAGCTCTATCTGAGCAACAAACTCACAAAACATACCAACTCGCTGCAATTACCTCCAGCAAAATCTACCTCCAGCAAAATCTACCTCCAGCAAAATCTACCTCCAGCAAAATCTACCTCCAGCAAAATCTACCTCCAGCAAAATCTACCTCCAGCAAAATCTACCTCCAGCAAAATCTACCTCCAGCAAAATCTACCTCCAGCAAAATCTCTGCAATAACCTCCCAGCAAATCTCCCTCACTCCTGAACAGGAACACTGGCTTTTATATAGCTTCAGAATGAATGGGTAATTGGAGACAGCTGTGTCTTGACGAGGGGGCGGGGTCAGCTCTCCACTTAGCCATGGAGTCGACCAATCAGCTGCTTGATACATACTGTATTCTATTCTACTATATTTTAGTCAATGCCACTCCGACATTGCTCGTCCTAATATTTATATATATTTTTATTCCATTCTTTTATTTTTTAGATTTGTGTATTATGGTGAATTGTTAGATACTACTGCACTGTTGGAGCTAGGATCACAAGCATTTTGGTACACCCGCAATAAAATATGCTAAATATGTGTATGTGACCAATACAATTATATTTTGATTTAAATCATCTTTATTAATATTGAAATTATGAAACCTATTAATTACATTGCACCCATGAGGCCACTGGGACAACTGACTGCAGGAAAGGGCTATGTTATACATTCTGAAAGCTTTCCATGTGAAAAACAAGCAATTTGGAAAGCCATAGTCAATCAAGCAACAATATGATAATACGAAAAATAATCATTAGCTTCCAATCTGTGGATACTATATGATTAGAAGGGTCCGAATTTCAGCACAGTTAAAAAAACACTATATATATATACAAACATATGTGGATTTTACTATTTCAGCCACACCATTTACTAATAGGTGTATAAAATTGAGAGCACAGCCATACAATCTCCATAGGCAAACAGTGGCAGTAGAATGGCCTTACTGAAGAGCTCAGTGACTTTCAATGTGGCACCGTCATAGCATACCACCTTTCCTAATTCTGCCCTGCTAGAGATGTTATTGTGATGTAGAAAGATCTAGCAGGAAGAACGGCTCGGCCACACAAGCTCACAAAACGGGACCGCCAAGTTCTGAAATCATCTGTCTTCGATTGCAACACTCTTGAACGAGTTCTAAACTGCCTCTGGAGGTAACGTCAACACAAGAACTCTTCGTCGGGAGCTTCATGAAATGGGTTCACGGCCGAGCTGCTGCACACCAGCCTAAGATCACCATGTGCAATGCTAAGAGTTGGCTGGAGCTGTATAAAGCCTGTCACCATTGGACTCTCGAGAAGTCTAAACGCGTTCCCTGGAGTGGCGAATCACGCTTCACCACTTGCCTCAATGCATAGTGCCAACTGTAAAATTTGGTGGAAGAGGAATCATGGTCTTTGGCTGTTTTTCATGGTTCAGGCTAGGCCCCTTAGTTCAAATGAAAGGAAATGTTAACTCTATAGCATACAGTGACATTGTAGATGATTCTGTGATCCAGCTTTGTTGCATCAGTTTGGGGAAGGCCCTTTTCTGTTTCAGCATGACAATGACCCATGCACAAAGCGAGGCCCATACAGAAATAGTTTGTTGAGACTGGGGTGGAAGAACTTGACTGGCCTGCACAGAGCCCTAAACTCAACCCCATCGAATACCTTTGGGATTAATTGGAACACCGACTGCAAGCTAGGCCTAATCACCCAACATCAGTGCCTGACTTCACTAATACTCTAGTGGCTGAATGGAAGCAAGGCCCTGCAGCAATGTTCCAACACTTAGAGGAAATCCTTCCTAGGAGAATAGAGGTTGTTATAGCAGCAAAGGGGGGCATATTAATGGTCCATATTAATGCCCATGATTTTGGAATCAGATGTTCGACAAGCAGGTGTCGGTCATGTGGTGGAGCAAACAAAACAAACAAATTGGGGATGCATTCCAGCAAAGCCACTACAGAACAACACTAAACAATAAATTAATTGCACTATAAAGGTGACAAACAGTGCCCACAAACTGTTAGGGCCTACATAAAGCTGTCCCAATAGCAGTCCCAACACCTTACCACTGCTACACCTGGCTATCAGCGGAGCCTTGTCTGGCAGCGAAACAGTTTATGTAGCATCAAACATAGCTGTATGGTTGAATTGCTTTTAAAAAATGTGGTTTCTACTAACAATTGAGATGTACAAACTATGGCATAAGTGAACAATGAGCGGACACCAGGCAATCCGTAATTTCGATTAAGGCATTAATGAGCGAGCTCGGAGTCAATATAACTATTTGTTCAGTACCTTTGAAATGTACAGCGAAAGAACGCACATTCTTGCAGTGTTCTCCCTGTACACCAAGTCAGAATCGTAGGATAAATAAAGGGGGCATATAAGCAGACAATGAAAGCTCTTATAATATTCAATGATTACATTTACCCAAAACAGGTTATCGGCTACATGTGCACCACCAAGTCATAACTGTAGGCAAAATTAAGAGGGGAAAATAGACCAAATGAATAGGGTGAGGCACATGGGCTACTAACAGCTTACGTCACAAAATACACTTAGTATTACTCTCTTAGCTACAGTATACATATCTCCCTGGCATATTACATAATTTATGTAGCAGCATAGAATACATTTTTGGACTCAGCTTGTTGTGCTCACTTGAACAGGAAGGTGGCGCAGCGGTTCTTCGTGGTCAAATTTTGTCGTAAAACTTTGTTATCGAAGTCTGTCATTCTTTAGATTTATGGTGCTTTGAAGACAAAGTTTGAATCATGATGACGTCAGTGATCTTCAGGCCGTAGCTCAAGAAAAAGACCACAGTTCCCGACATACAATTCCGAGTTGGATGACTGTTCAAAACTATTTGCCCAGTCAGAGATACTTTTTTCCTGAGTTTCCAGTTGTCTTGAACTCACTGAAGTCAGATTTCCCAGTTCTGAGTTTCCAGTTGTTTTGAGCACGGCAGAAATCATGCTGGATTGACAGCATAGCCAATGTTGAATGTTTATAATTGTATACAGTACCTTAAACCGAGATTTGGGACCACACATCCACTCCGCTGAATAGCAGGCTAGTGATTGCTTTGCAATGCTTGCAGTTAGCCAATGATTCCTTCCAAAGCGATACGTTTTATCTATAATTTCTCCGGGGATTTCTATGTTAATCATAGTGACAAGGATTAAAAATGATTTGCCAGTAGATTGCCCACTTTGATAGTATGATGTTGACATGATCAGTTCAATCAAAGCTACTGTAGATATAACGTGATTTGATGTCATTTTGCCTATGGCCAATTACCTTGAGCATTCTTGGATGGGTAGTTCTAATGCACATGGCTAATATGGCAGCACCCAAGTGGCTTGAATTTCGAGCTCTACCCTTAGATTTGGCAGTGATGTAGCATCCCCATGATGCTACGCTCTGTATTTTCCGCTGGCTTCCGCACCACCACAGAAAGCAATGAGCTAGGCTTAAACACCTGCATTTTGGATGTGCCTTACTCAAGAAAGCAAAAAAGAGAACATGTTTGTATGGAGTCTTTACTAACGCAATGATTTATTTATTTTTTACATTGTTTGCAAACTGATATGTGACACATATTAATGCCAAAATAACATACCAAACAGGGAACCCCCCTAAATTATTATTATTATTATTTATTATTTGCAAAAAATGTGGGGATCAAAACAGGCTCTGCCCCTCCTGCCCTGAATGATGGGTCGTAACTGCATCTACGGAGATACTGTAGGTGGGATGGGCTGAGAGTAGCAGAGGGGTGGGATTAAAAAGCTCATGATCGGTACTAATTATTACTGAAAACACTATGTTGATGTCTGAGTACTATCTACACAAAATGTAATGTGATGATCCACTAAAATATTACATCTATACATATGTGTGTGGAGGGCTACTTAATGTTAGCTCCCTCACTTTCAAGGCAGTTATAGTCAATGAACTAATCACTGATCACAATCTTGATGTGTTTGGCCTGACTGAAACATGTCTTAAGCCTGATGAATTTACTGTGTTAAATGAGGCCTCACCTCCTGGTTACACTTGTGACCATATCCCCCAAAGGCAGAGTTGTTGCTAACATTTACGATAGCAAAATTAAATTTACAAAAAACAAATTGACGTTTTCATCTTTTGAGCTTCTATTCGTGAAATCTATGCAGCCTACTCAATCACTTTTTATAGCTACTGTTTACAGGTCTCCTGGGCCATATACAGCATTCTTCACTGACTTCCCCGAATTCCTATCTGACCTTGTAGTCATAGCAGATAATATTCTAATGGAAAAGTCCACAGACCCACTCCAAAAGGCTTTCGGAGCCATCATCGACTCAGTGGGTTTTGTCCAACATGTCTCTGGAACTATTCACTGTCACAGTTATACTCTGTATCGAGTTTTGTCCCATGGAATAAATGTTGTGGATCTTAATGTTTTTTCTCATAATCCTGGACTAGCGGACCACCATTTTGTTAAGTTTGCATTCACAACAAATAATCTGCTCAATAGTCGTGCTATAAATTCTCAGACAACCCAAAGATTCCTTGATGCCCTTCCAGACTCCCTCTGCCTACCCAAGGACATCAGAAGACAAAAATCAGTTAACCACCTAACTGAGGAACTGAAATTAACCTTGCGCAATACCCTAGATGCAGTCGAACCCCTAAAGACATTTGTCATAAGAAACTAGCTCCCTGGTATACAGAAAATACCCGAGCTCTGAAGCAAGCTTCCAGACAATTGGACCAGAAATGGTGCAACGGAAGTCTTCCGACTAGCTTGGAAGGACAGTATCATCAGTACCATGCAGTATCGAAGAGTCCTCACTGGTGCTCGATCATCCTATTTTTCCAACTTAATTGAGGAAAATAAGAACAATCCGAAATTCCTTTTTGATACTGTCGCAAAGCTAACTAAAAAAACATAATTCCCCAAGAGAGGATGGCTTTCACTTCAGCAGTAATAAATTCATGAACTTCTTTGAGGAAAAGATCATGATCATTAGAAAGCAAATTACTGACTCCTCTTTAAATCTGGGTATTCCTCCAAAGCTGAGTTGTCCTGAGTCTGCACAACTCTGCCAGGACCTAGGATCAAGAGAGACACTCGAGTGTTTTAGAAATATATCTCTTGACAGAATTATGAAAATAATCATGGTCTCTAAACCTTCAAACTGCATACTGGACCCTATTCCAGCTAAAATACTGAAAGAGCTGCATCCTGTGTTTGGCCCTCCTATGTTGTAGATAATAAATGGCTCTCTATCCACCGGATGTGTACCAAACTCACTAAAAGTTGCAGTAATAAAGCCGCTCTTCAAAAAGCCAAACCTTGACCCAGAAAATATAAAAAACTATTGGCCTATATCGAATGGTTGTACAGTCGTCTCAAATAAAACTGTGAAGGACCTCGGCATTACTTTGGATATTGATCTCTCTTTTGACCAACATATCAAGACTGTTTCCAAGGACAGCTTTTTTCCATCTATGTAACATTTCAAAAATCAGAAACTTTCTGACCAAAAATTATGCAGAAAAATACATCCATGCACCTGTGATTACTGTATTCCTCACTGTATGTCTCTCCCAAATGTCAATATGCCTTGTATACTGTTGCTCAGGTTAGTTATCATTGTTTTAGTTCACAATGGAGCCCCTAGTCCCACTCCTCATACCCTGATACCTCCTTTGTCCCACCTCCCACATATGCGGTGACCTCACCCATTACAACCAGCATGTTCAGAGATACAACCTCTCTCATCATCACCCAGTGCCTGGGCTTACCTCCGCTGTACCCGCACCCCACCATACCCCTGTCTGCGCATTATGCCCTGAATATATTCTACCATGCCCAGAAACCTGCTCCTCTTATTCTCTGTCCCCAACGCTCTAGGCGACCAGTTTTGATAGCCTTTAGCCGCACCCTCATACTACTCCTTCTCTGTTCCGCGGGTGATGTGGAGGTAAACCCAGGCCCTGCATGTCCCCAGGCACCCTCATTTGTTGACTTCTGTGATCGAAAAAGCCTTGGTTTCATGCATGTCAACATCAGAAGCCTCCTCCCTAAGTTTGTTTTACTCACTGCTTTAGCACACTCTGCTAACCCTAATGTCCTTGCCGTGTCTGAATCCTGGCTCAGGAAGGCCCCCAAAAATTCAGAGATTTCCATACCCAACTATAACATCTTCCGTCAAGATAGAACTGCCAAATGGGGAGGAGTTGCAGTCTACTGCAGAGATAGCCTGCAAAGTAATGTCATACTTTCCAGGTCCATACCCAAACAGTTCGAACTACTAATTCTGAAAATTACTCTCTCCAGAAATAAGTCTCTCACTGTTGCCGCCTGCTACCGACCCACCTCCGCTCCCAGCTGTGCCCTGGACACCATTTATGAATTGATTGCCCCCCATCTAGCATCAGAGTTTGTTCTGTTAGGTGACCTAAACTGGGATATGCTTAACACCCCGGCAGTCCTACAGTCTAAGCTAGATGCCCTCAATCTCACACAAAGCATCAAGGAACCCACCAGGTAAAACCCTAACTCTGTAAGCAAGGGCACCCTCATAGACGTCATCCTGACCAACTGGCCTTCCAAATACACCTCCGCTGTCTTCAACCAAGATCTCAGCGATCACTCCCTCATTGCCTGTATCCGCTACGGTGCCGCAGTCAAACGACCACCCCTCATCACTGTCAAACGCTCCCTAAAACACTTCTGTGAGCAGGCCTTTCTAATCGACCTTGCCCGGGTATCCTGGAAGGACATTGACCTCATCCCGTCAGTTGAGGATGCCTGGTCATTCTTTAAGAGTAACTTCCTCACCATTTTAGATAAGCATGCTCCATTCAAAAAATGCAGAACTAAGAACAGATACAGCCCTTGGTTCACTCCAGACCTGACTGCCCTCGACCAGCACAAAAACATCCTGTGGCGGACTGCAATAGCATCGAATAGTCCCTGCGATATGCAACTGTTCAGGGAAGTCAGGAACCAATACACGCAGTCAGTCAGGAAAGCTAAGGCCAGCTTCTTCAGGCAGAAGTTTGCATCCTGTAGCTCCAACTCCAAAAAGTTCTGGGACACTGTGAAATCCATGGAGAACAAGAGCACCTCCTCCTAGCTGCCCACTGCACTGAGGCTAGGGAACACGGTCACCACCGATAAATCCATGATTATCGAAAACTTCAACAATCATTTCTCAACGGCTGGCCATGGCTTCCGCCTGGCTACTCCTACCTCAGCCAACAGCTCCGCCCCCCCCCCCCCCGCAGCTCCTCGCCCAAGCCTCTCCTTTTTCTCCTTTACCCAAATCCAGATAGCAGATGTTCTGAAAGAGCTGCAAAACCTGGACCCGTATAAATCAGCTGGGCTTGACAATCTAGACCCTCTATTTCTGAAACTATCCGCCGCCATTGTCGCAACCCCTATTACCAGCCTGTTCAACCTCTCTTTCATATCATCTGAGATCCCCAAGGATTGGAAAGCTGCCGCATTCATCCCCCTCTTCAAAGGGGGAGACACCCTGGACCCAAACTGTTACAGACCTATATCCATTCTGCCCTGCCTATCTAAGGTCTTCGAAAGCCAAGTCAACAAACAGGTCACTGACCATCTCGAATCCCACCGTACAATCTCCGCTATGCAATCTGGTTTCCGAGCCGGTCACGGGTGCACCTCAGCCACACTCAAGGTACTAAACGATATCATAACTGCCATCGATAAAAGACAGTACTGTGCAGCTGTCTTCATCCACCTTGCCAAAGCCTTCGACTCTGTCAATCACCATATTCCTATCGGCAGACTCAGTAGCCTCGGTTTTTCGGATGACTGCCTTGCCTGGTTCACCAATTACTTTGTAGACAGAGTTCAGTGTGTCAAATCGGAGGGCATGCTGTCCGGTCCTCTGGCAGTCTCTATGGGGGTGCCACAGGGTTCAATTCTCGGGCCGACTCTTTTCTCTGTATATATCAATGATGTTGCTCTTGCTGCGGGTGATTCCCTGATCCACCTCTAAGCAGACGACACCATTCTATATATTTTCGGCCCGTCATTGGACACTGTGCTATCTAACCTCCAAACAAGCTTCAATGCCATACAACACTCATTCCGTGGCCTCCAACTGCTCTTAAACGCTAGTAAAACCAAATGCATGCTTTTCAACCGATCGCTGCCTGCACCCGCATGCCCGACTAGCATCACCAACCTGGATGGTTCCGACCTTGAATATGTGGACACCTAAGTACCTAGGTGTCTGGCTAGACTGCAAACTCTCCTTCCAGACTCATATCAAACATCTCCAATCGAAAATCAAATCAAGAGTCGGCTTTCTATTCCGCAACAAAGCCTCCTTCACTCACGCTGCCAAGCTTACCCTAGTAAAACTGACTATCCTACCGATCCTCGACTTCGGTGACGTCATCTACAAAATTGCTTCCAACACTCTACTCAGCAAACTGGATGCAGTTTATCACAGTGCCATCCGTTTTGTCACTAAAGCACCTTATACTATCCACCACTGCGACTTGTATGCTCTAGTCAGCTGGCCCTCGCTACATATTCGTCGCCAGACCCACTGGCTCCAGGTCATCTACAAGGCCATGCTAGGTAAAGCTCCGCCTTATCTCAGTTCACTGGTCACGATGGCAACACCCATCCGTAGCACGCACTCCAGCAGGTGTATCTCACTGATCATCCCTAAAGCCAACACCTCATTCGGCTGCCTTTCGTTCCAGTACTCTGCTTCCTGTGACTGGAACAATTGCAAAAATCGCTGAAGTTGGAGACTTTTATCTCCCCCATCAACTTTAAACATCTGCTATCTGAGCAGCTAACCGATCGCTGCAGCTGTACATAGTCTATTGGTAAATAGCCCACCCATCTTCACCTACCTCATCCCCACAGTTTTTATTTATTTACTTTTCTGCTCTTTTGCACACCAATATCTCTACCTGTACATGACCATCTGATCATTTATCACTCCAGTGTTAATCTGCAATATTGTAATTATTCGCCTACTCCCCTTTTTTCTACTGTGTTATTGACTTGTTAATTGTTTACTCCATGTGTAACTCTGTCTGTTCACACTGCTATGCTTTATCTTGGCCAGGTCGCAGTTGCAAATGAGAACTTGTTCTCAACTAGCCTACCTGGTTAAATAAAGGTGAAAAAAAAGAAATATATATATATATATATGTGCATATTATTATTACTATTGTATAGAAAACTCAGAAGTTTCTAAAACTGTTTGAATTATGTCTGAGTATAACAGAACTTATATGGCAGGCAAACTTCCAAAAGGAAGTGGAAATTCTGGGGCTGGTTCATTTTCAACTCATCGCCTATTCACATTCCAGTAAGATATGGATCTGTTCGCACTGTTCGCAGTTCCTACTTTTGAATGCTGGCGGTGCTTTCACTCTAGTGGTAGCATGAGACGGAGTCTACAAACCACACAAGTGGCTCAGGTAGTGCAGCTCATCCTGGATGGCACATCAATGCGAGCTGTGGCAAGAAGGTTTGCTGTGTCTGTCAGCGTAGTGTCCAGAGCATGGAGGATCTACCAGGAGACAGGCCAGTACATCAGGAGACATGGAGGCCGTAGAAGGGCAAACAACCCAGCAGCAGGACCGCTACATCCGCCTTTGTGCAAGGAGGAGCAGGAGGAGCACTGCCAGAGCCCTGCAAAATGAACTCCAGCAGGCCAGAAATGTGCATGTGTCTGCTCAAACGGTCAGAAACAGACTCCATGAGGGTGGTATGAGGGCCCGACGTCCACAGGTGGGGGTTGTGCTTACAAGCCCAACACCGTGCAGGACGTTTGGCATTTGGTGGCGTTTGACACCTACACCACCGAATGTCACAGGAAGGCCAAAAAGATCACCAAGGACAACAACCACCCGAGCCACTGCCTGTTCACCCCGCTATCATCCAGAAGGCGTGGTCAGTACAGGTGCATCAAAGCTGGGACAGAGAGACTGAAAAACAGCTTTATCCTCAAGGCCATCAGACTGTTCAACAGTCATCACTTACATTGAGTGGTTTCTGCCAACCTCTAGCCACTAATAATCATTCAAAATTGGATGTAATAAATGTATCACTAGTCACTTTAAACTATGCCACTTTATATAATGTTTACATACCCTACACTACTCATCTCATATGTATATACTGTACTCTATACCATCTACTGCCTATGCCGTTGGGCCATCGCTCATCCATATATATTGTTATGTACATATTCGTATTCATTCCTTTACACTTGTGTTTACAAGGTATTTGTTGTGAAATTGTTAGTTTACTTGTTAGATATTACTGCATGGTCAGAACTAGAAGCAGAAGCATTTCACTACACTCACATTAATATCTGCTAACCATGTGTATGTGACAAATACAATTGGAGATGGAATTTGAGATGGAAGACTGGTTTGCCCAGCAAAAATCGCCCTTGTCCTTTGTAGGATCTTTCTGGTCGTAGTGTTGTGGAGCGGATATGTTGAAGTACGCTATATTCTCATAGAATTGTCAGTCCTTTCCTAGGCCACACTACCCGCTGCAGCTGATAACTCAACGCCTAGGATGTATCACTTCTTTAGTGAATAAGAGTCCAAAGTTCATACCAAGTTGCCATACTCAGCTCGTGCTGGATTCTGTCTGGTCTTGTCAAAATTCATCCTTCCAGCGTGGCGATAGTCACCAGTCCTCAAGTCATCGGTAACTGAGTTTGACTTCCATCAATGAGCTTTTGTAGAGCTTTTGTAGTGGGGAGATGTCTGTTCACTTGGGTGTGGCCACTGAGTGAACATAGTTTATATATGAAAACAATTCTCTCATTTAGAAGCTAAAATTACATTTAAACTTTTAAATTGCACAACAATTCCATGTGAATCTGATAAATAGAATGTGTAGACTTTCCAAGATACAATTTATGTGATCCCCACATCAGATATAATGTCCCAGACTCCACTGATCTGACATCATATTCTTTGAAGTACCAACGGATACTTTCAACTGGTTGGATTACAGGATTATTATTATATTGTTCCATTCCCCAACCTTTTGATGTTACCATACTCTCTCTATGTGAACAAAGGGCTTTCCATGAGTCCATTCTGTAGAGTGGAGAGAAAAGGGGGAAAGGTACTTATGGGGGTATAAACCTAACCCAACAAGGCAATTTATTTCACCTTTATTTAACCAGGTGGGCAAGTTGAGAACAAGTTCTCGTTTACAGTTGAGACCTGGCCAAGATAAAGCAAAGCAGTTCGACAGATACAACGACACAGAGTTACACATGGAGTAAAACAAACATACAGTCAATAATACAGTATAAACAAGTCTATATACAATGTGAGCAAATGAGGTGAGAAGGGAGGTAACAAGCGGAGAAGGGAGGTGACAAAACGGATTGCACTGTGATAGACTGCATCCAATTTGTTGAGTAGGGTATTGGAGGCTATTTTGTAAATGACATCGCCAAAGTCGAGGATTGGTAGGATGGTCAGATTTACAAGGGTATGTTTGGCAGCATGAGTGAAGGATGCTTTGTTGCGAAATAGGAAGCCAATTCTAGATTTAACTTTGGATTGGAGATGTTTGATATGGGTCTGGAAGGAGAGTTTACAGTCTAACCAGACACCTAAGTATTTGTAGTTGTCCACGTATTCTAAGTCAGAGCCGTCCAGAGTAGTGATTTTGGACAGGCGGGTAGGTGCAGGTAGCGATCGGTTGAAGAGCATGGATTTAGTTTTACTTGTATTTAAGAGCAATTGGAGGCCACGGAAGGAGAGTTGTATGGCATTGAAGCTTGCCTGGAGGGTTGTTAACACAGTGTCCAAAGAAGGGCCGGAAGTATACAGAATGGTGTCGTCTGCGTAGAGGTGGATCAGGGACTCACCAGCAGCAAGAGCGACCTCATTGATGTATACAGAGAAGAGAGTCGGTCCAAGAATTGAACCCTGTGGCACCCCCATAGAGACTGCCAGAGGTTCAGGCAGCAGACCCTCCGATTTGACACACTGAACTCTATCAGAGAAGTAGTTGGTAAACCAGGCGAGGCAATCATTTGAGAAACCAAGGCTGTCGAGTCTGCCGATGAGGATGTGGTGGTTGACAGAATCGAAAGCCTTGGCCAGATCAATGAATACGGCTGCACAGTAATGTTTCTTATCGATGGCGGTTAAAATATTGTTTAGGACTTTGAGCGTGACTGAGGTGCACCCATGACCAGCTCTGAAACCAGATTGCACAGCAGAGAAGGTATGGTTAGATTCAAAATGGTCGGTAATCTGTTTGTTGACTTGGCTTTCGAAGACCTTAGAAAGGCATGGTAGGATAGATATAGGTCTGTAGCAGTTTGGGTCAAGAGTGTCCCCCCCTTTGAAGAGGGGGATGACCGCAGCTGCTTTCCAATCTTTGGGAATCTCAGACGACACGAAAGAGAGGTTGAACAGGCTAGTAATAGGGGTGGCAACAATTTCGGCAGATAATTTTAGAAAGAAAGGGTCCAGATTGTCTAGCCCGGCTGATTTGTAGGGGTCCAGATTTTTCAGCTCTTTCAGAACATCGGCAGAATGGATTTGGGAGAAGGAGAAATGGGGAAGGCTTGGGCGAGTTGCTGTTGGGGGTGCAGTGCTGTTGACCGGGGTAGGAGTAGCCAGGTGGAAAGCATGGCCAGCCGTAGAAAAATGCTTATTGAAATTCTCAATTATGGTGGATTTATCAGTGGTGACAGTGTTTCCTATCTTCAGTGCAGTGGGCAGCTGGGAGGAGGTGTTCTTATTCTCCATGGACTTTACAGTGTCCCAGAACTTTTTGAGTTAGTGTTGCAGGAAGCAAATTTCTGCTTGAAAAAGCTAGCCTTGGCTTTTCTAACTGCCTGTGTATAACGGTTTCTAGCTTCCCTGAATAGCTGCATATCACGGGGCTGTTCGATGCTAATGCAGAACGCCATAGGATGTTTTTGTGTTGGTTAAGGGCAGTCAGGTCTGGGGAGAACCAAGGGCTATATCTGTTCCTGGTTCTAAATTTCTTGAATGGGGCATGTTTATTTAAGATGGTTAGGAAGGCATTTAAAAAAATATCCAGGCATCCTCTACTGACGGGATGAGATCAATATCCTTCCAGGATACCCCGGCCAGGTCGATTAGAAAGGCCTGCTCGCTGAAGTGTTTCAGGGAGCGTTTTACAGTGATGAGTGGAGGTCGTTTGACCGCTGACCCATTACGGATGCAGGCAATGAGGCAGTGATCGCTGAGATCTTGGTTGAAGACAGCAGAGGTGTATTTAGAGGGGTTGGTTAGGATGATATCTATGAGGGTGCCCGTGTTTAAGGCTTTGGGGGGGTACCTGGTAGGTTCATTGATAATTTGAGTGAGATTGAGGGCATCAAGTTTAGATTGTAGGATGGCTGGGGTGTTAAGCATGTTCCAGTTTAGGTCGCCTAGCAGCACGAGCTCTGAAGATAGATGGGGGGCAATCAGTTCACATATGGTGTCCAGAGCACAGCTGGGGGCAGAGGGTGGTCTATAGCAGGCGGCAACGGTGAGAGACTTGTTTTTAGAGAGGTGGATTTCTAGAAGTAGAAGTTCAAATTGTTTGGGTACAGACCTGGATAGTAGGACAGAACTCTGCAGGCTATCTTTGCAGTAGATTGCAACACCGCCCCCTTTGGCAGTTCTATCTTGTCTGAAAATGTTGTAATTTGGAATTAAAATTTCAGAATTTTTGGTGGTCTTCCTAAGCCAGGATTCAGACACAGCTAGAACATCCGGGTTGGCAGAGTGTGCTAAAGCAGTGAATAGAACAAACTTAGGGAGGAGGCTTCTAATGTTAACATGCATGAAACCAAGGCTATTACGGTTACAGAAATCATCAAAAGAGAGCGCCTGGGGAATAGGAGTGGAGCTAGGCATTGCAGGGCCTGTATTCACCTCTACATCGCCAGAGGAACATAGGAGGAGAAGAATAAGGGTACGGCTAAAAGCAATAAGAATTGGTCGTCTATAACGTCTGGAACAGAGAGTAAAAGGAGGTTTCTGGGGGCGATAAAATAGCATCAAGGTATAATGTACAGACAAAGGTATGGTAGGATGTGAATACAGTGGAGGTAAACCTAGGTATTGAGTGATGAAGAGAGAGATATTGTCTCTAGAAACATCATTGAAACCAGGAGATGTCATTGCATGTGTGGGTGGTGGAACTAATAAATTGGATAATGTATAGTGAGCAGGACTAGAGGCTCTACAGTGAAATAAGCCAATAAACACTAACCAGAACAGCAATGGACAAGACATATTGACATTAAGGAGAGGCATCCTTAGTCGAGTGATCAAAAGAGTCCAGAGAGTGGAGTGGTTGGTTTCGGGGTCAAGGCGATTTAGACAGCTAGCCAGGACATCGGTAGCAAGCTAGCATAGGAAGGGGTCTGTTGTTAGCCACCTCTTGCGTTCCGTCAGTAGATTAGTGGGGTTCCGTGTGGTAGAGGGAATTAGTCCAAATCACACAACAACAAAAATAAAATAAAAACAATAGATATAGATTATAGAGGCCCAAGAATAAACATAATAATAATAATAATAATAATAATAATAAAAATAAATAAATTGTCCGATTGTCTATTCTGAGAGCTGCCGGTAAGACAGCTAACGGTTAGCAGGCCGCAGATGGGCGTTCAGGTAACGTCGAGACGGAGGAGCCAGCAAGATCTCCTTCGGGTAGACAACGTCGGCAGTCCAGTTGTGAAGGCCCGGTGGGGCTCCGCGTAGGCAGTAAAACGGGTCCGGATAGGTGACTGCAGCCCAGGAGTGATTGACGGAGCTCAGGAGTGATTTACGGAGCTGGCTAGCTCTGGAGTAATTGATGTTTGCTCCGGAATCGACGAGAGCAGATAGACACACGGATAGCAGCTGGCTAGCTGTGAGATCCGGGAATGAATGTCCAGAGAGCAGTTGAAATCCAAGGACATGGAGAGAAAAATTGGTCAGGTATGTTCCGTTCCGAGCCGCGCTGCGCCGTACAAAACTGGCGATAGATTTTCAAGCTAAAGGATAGCTGATGACCACAAACCGTGGTTAACTGAATACTAACGATTTGCCAGTAAAGAAGCTAACTAGCTTCTGATTAGCTTCTAGCTAGCTCCTGGCTAGCTTCTGGCTAGCTTCTTGGAGTTTCTGGCTAGCTTCTGGCTAGCTTCTGGCTAGCTTCTTGGAGGATTGCAGATTTGAGGTAAATAATACTTATTTATAAATATAAATTGGTGAGGCGGGTTGCAGGAGAGTGTTTTGAAGATGAGTTGATGGAAAATAAAAAAATGTATGTGAAAAAAAGTTGTAAATATATATATATACAGGACACGACAAGACGAGGACAAAGACGTCTGAACTGCTATGCCATCTCGGGCACAAATGGGCAATGACATGACACTACACTCATTTCAATAAACAAGTTACATCATCTTCTTTTGACTTACAGCTGTGATAGAGATTGTGTGTGCAACCTTATTTTGATTATTGCCTTCCACCAGTACGCCTGTGGGGGTGACATACCTTCTCTGAGGAGATGTGGGTGCTGTGTTTTTCTCTTCCTCCTCTGACCCTCCTGCGGCAGCACCTCTGGGATCTCCATGGTTGAGCGCTCTAATTCTAAAACCTTTTGATGTAGGAAGAGAAATTAATTACAGCACTCTCTCGATGGAAGGTGGAGAGAAAGAAGAAAGAGAGACAGGAGGGAGTAGTAAAGTGGCAATGTGACAAAATATCTTTAAAAGGGAGAGGAAGCTGGAAACTATGAAAGTGTGATCATGAGGAGGAATGGAACCTACTGTATATGTAAAGTGCCTTCAGAAAGTATATATTTATTTTTTTCACCTTTATTTAACCAGGAAGGCTAGTTGAGAACAAGTTCTCATTTACAACTGTGACCTTGCCAAGATAAAGCAAAGCAGTTCAACACATACAACAACACAGAGTTACACATGGAATAAACAAAACAACAACGAAACAACTGAAACAGTTCTGTCTGGTGAAGACACGCAAGGACTGAAAACAACCACCCACAAAACACAATGGAAAACAGGCTACCTAAATATGGTTCTCAATCAGGGATAACGATTGACAGCTGCCTTTGAGAACCATACCAGGCCAAACACAGAAATAGAAAATCATAGACAAACTAACAAAGAGAACCCACCCAACTCACACCCTGACCATACTAAAACAAAAGACAAAACAAAGGAACTAAGGTCAGAACGTAACATTTACTTGCATTTAAGAGCAGTTGGAGGCCACGGAAGGAGAGTTGTACGACATTGAAGCTCATCTGGATGTTAGGTAACACAGTGTCCAATGAAGGGCCAGAGGAATACAGAATGGTGTCGTCTGCGTAGAGGTGGATCAAAGAATCACCAGCAGCAAGAGCGACATCATTGATGTATACAGAGAAGAGAGTTGGCCCGAGATTTTTTTTGGAGTTTGTACTACAGGATGAAAATTTATGTTTGAAAAAGATAGCCTTAGCTTTCCTATCTGCCTTTGTTTTCCTAACTTCCTAAAAAAGTTCAATATATCGGGGGCTATTCGATCCTAATGCAGAATGCCACAGGATGTTTTTGTGTTGGTCAAGGGCAGACAGGTCTGGTGTGAACCAAGGGCTATATCTATTCCTAGTTCTAACATTTTTGAATGGAGCATGTTTATTTAAGATGGTGAGGAAGGAACTTTTAAAGAATAACCAGGCATCCTCTACTAACGGGATGAGGTCAATGTCATTCCAGGATACCGCAGCCAGGTCAATTAGAAAGGCCTGTTTGCAGAAGTGGTTTAGGGAGCATTTGACAGTGATGAGGGGTGGTCGTTTGACTGCAGACGCATTACGGATGCAGGCAATGAGGAAGTGATCGCTGAGATCTTGGTTGAAAACAGCAGAGGTGTATTTGGAGGGCAAATTGGTTAGGATGATATCTATGAGGGTGCCTGTGTTTACAGATTTGGGGTTGTACCTGATGGGTTCATTGATAATTACACTTCATAGTGTTCCGATATATTTACAGTTCCCATACTTATTTTTTTTCTTAACCTGAAGTCCCTGTAAAGACTTTTTGAAATCAGACACTGTGGCTGGATTAACACATGATCTTGCTCTCTTTTCTCTACTCTCACTCTCTATTGGTGAGAACGGTTTTAGAATTGAATATGTTTCTTGTTTGTCTATCTTTTTTGTGTATTTTTTTATAAGTTTTTATATGTTTGCAACAAGCAAGGGGAAGATATCAGAATAGGGGCTTGGGGAATAATAACATATTGTATGGAATACATTTGTATTGTAGTGAAGCCGTCTCTAGAGTAATGCAAGGTCTCTTTCATGATCATGTGAAACGTCAATTACTATGGAAATGCTGGGATGTGTTTTTCAATGATGTTTAAAAACTTCTTGATCAGTGCCCCTTCCACAGGACTGTTGTGCTAACATAGGCTAATGTGAATAGCATGAACTTCAAACTAACAAGAACATTTCCCAGGACATAGACATATCTGCTATTGACAGAAAGGTTAAATTATTGTTAATCTAACTGCATTGTCCAATTTACAGTAGCTATTACAATGAAATAATACCATGCTATTGTTTGAGGAGCGTGCAGAATTTGGAACATGAAAAGTTATTAACTTAATAAACAAATTAGGAACATTTGGGCAGTCTTGATACAAAATGTGGCCAAAATATAAATTGCACCTGGGCTGGAATAATACATTATGGCCTTTCTATTGCATTTCAAAGATGATGTTACACAACATAGAAAATAACGGTTGTTTTTTTCTTTGTATTATCTTTTACCAGATGTTATATTCTCCTACATTCCTTTCACAGTTCCAAAAACTTCAAAGTGTTTCCTTTCAAATGGTACCAAGAATATGCATATCCTTGCTTCAGGGCCTCAGCTAAAGGCAGTTAGATTTGAGTATCTATGTAATTTCAGGTGACATTTTTTTTAAAGGGGTGGAACCTTAAGTGGTTTAAAGGTAATTATGATGCAACTATGACGGTGATACGATATGGATTACAATTATCATCATGAATATTAAGGCTATACAGTATGTTCTACATGTTACACTCAGACACTCAACCATGCACATTGGCGGAGTTATTATTTATTTGGACAGCACACATTATAGTCTTACTCTTATACAGACATCGTACACACTCTCACTAAATCACATCCAATATCATAAACATCAATCTACTCAGATTTACTACAACACATATCTTGTCTCAATTTTCTAACATTTGTGGCATTGACTCACAGGCAAACAGGCAAGGGAATAAAACAAATATTGCTGTAATGTATTTCTTGAATTCTAAATATTAGACATTTGAAACCTCTAATTATGACCGTCATAATACCTCTGATGGCTGTAACTTTGCAAGCACGAATTATGGTAAATTTAGACTGAGACTAGTGTCTAGTTATTGTAAGGGGTGAAATAAGATTAGCCAGTTATAATTGTAATGGTTTATAAGATTATAAAAAAAGAAGATCAGTCTTTACGTGGCTAAAAGAAAAGGAATATAACATATACAGTTTACGGGAAACTAAATCCACATCCTTAGATGAAAAAGGAATGGGGTGGTGAGATAATTTGCTGTCATCGACAAAGGAACTCAAAAGATGTGATTATATAAATTAACAAAAATGTAGTACTGAATGGGCAAGAATGATACGCAAGGAAGGTGGATCTTTTTGAATATGAATGTGGATGAAAAATATATTTGGCTCATTAATCTATATGATCCAAATCAGGATGATCCACACTTCTTTGAAAACATTTAAACTATATTGGGTAGGGGGCAGTATTTTCACCACCGGATGAAAAGCGTGCCCAAATTAAACTGCCTGCTACTCAGGCCCATAAGTTAGGATATGCATATAATTAGTAGATCTCGATAGAAAACACTCTAAAGTTTCAATGTCTTGGAGTATAACAGATCTGATATGTTGGGCGAAAACCTGAGAAGAATCCAACCAGGAAGTACTGTTATTTTGAAAGGCTGTTTTTCCATTGAAAGCCTATCCACCATACAAAGACTTAGGACCTAGTTCACGATATCTATGGCTTTCTCTACATGTGGCCAGTTTTTAGTCATTGTTTCAGGCCTTACTCGGAAAAATTAGGGAGATACACCACGTTCAATGAGTGGACAGTGGAAATTTACAGGCATGATCGGGAGCACGCATTTCTTGTTTCTCCTTTTCTATTGATGAAGCTTTTGTCCAGTTGAAATATTATTGATTATATATGACAAAAACAATGTTAGGATTGATTTTCAATATCGTTTGACATGTTTCTACTAACTTTTATTGTACTTTTTTAAACCTTTCATCTTGATGTTGAGAGTGCGCATTGTGCCTTTGGATTTCTGAACTAAACGCACTAACAAAACGGAGGTTTTTGGACATGAAGAGGGACATTATCGAACAAAATGAACATTTATTGTCTAACATGGAGACCTGGGATTGCCACCAGATGAAGATTATCAAAGGTAATTGATTAATTTTAACACTATTTCTGACTTTTGTGACATCTCTCCTTGGTTGGAAAATGGCTGTATGGTTTTCGTGGCAAGGCACTGACCTAACATAATCGCGTGGTGTGATTTCGCCATAAAGCCTTTTTGAAATCTGACACAGAGGTTTATCTTTAAATGTATGTTAAACACTTGTATCTTTCATCAATGTTTATGAATAGTATTTCTAAAATTTGATGTGGCTCTCTGCATTTTCACCGGATGTTTGTTTGAGACAATGATTACTGTACATAACGCACCAATTTCAACTGAGGTTTTTGGACATACAGTTGAACTTTATCGAACAAAACACACATTTATTGTGTAACATGAAGTCCTATGAATGCCATCTGATGAAGATCAAAGGTTAGTGATTAATTAATCACTATTTCTGACTTTTCTGAGCCCTCTCCTTGGCTGGAAAATGGTTGTATGGTTTTCTGTGACTAGGTGCTGACCTAACATAATCGCATGGTGTGATTTCTCTATAAAGCCTTTTTTGAAATCGGACACTGTGGTTGGATTTATCTTTAAAATGGTGTATAATACTTTTATCTTTGAGGAATTTTAATTATGGGATTTCTGTTGTTTTGAAGTTGGCGCCCTGCAATTTCACTAGATGTTGTCGAGGTGGGACACTACCGTCTTACTTGTACCAGAGAGGTTAAACCAATTTATTGAACTTACAGGCAACAAATGATCAAATCAAGTTGGTAGGAGACTATAACACAGTGTTAATTTCCTCAATGGACCGTAAAGGTAATCTCTCATCACTGTTCCCTTAAGAAAATCACAAATATTGTGGATATTTGGAGAATAACAAATCCCGACCAAGTGAGATATGCACCTTTGCCAGATACATTTAATTTCTTGCGTCGAGCAATCCCATTTCCGGGAGCGTAATCATAGCCTCAAGCTCATTACCATAACGCAACGTTAACAATTCATGAAAATCGCAAATGAAATGAAAGAAATATATTCACTCACAAGCTTAGCCTTTTGTTAACAACACTGTCATCTCAGATTTTCAAAATATGCTTTTCAACCATAGCTACACAAGCATTTGTGTAAGAATATTGATAGCTAGCATAGCATTAAGCCTAGAATTCAGCATGAAACATTTTCACAAAAACAAGAAAAGCATTCAAATAAAATCATTTACCTTTGAAGAACTTTTGATGTTTTCAATGAGGAGACTCTCAGATAGCAAATGTTCAGTTTTTCCCAAAATATGTTTTGTGTAGGACAAATCGCTCCGTTTTGTTCATCACGTTGGGGTAAGAAAACCCCCGAAAATTAAGTAATTACAACGCAAACTTTTTTCCAAATTAACTCAATAATATCGACAAACATGGCAAACGTTGTTTAGAATCAATCCTCAAGGTTTTATTCACATATCTATCGATGATAAATCATTCGTGGCAGTTTGGTTTCTCCTCTGAAGAAAATGGAACGCGCATGAACCTGGAGATTACGCAATAATTTAGACGGAGGACACCGGGTGGACACCTAGTAAATGTAGTCTCTTATGGTCAGTCTTCCAATGATATGCCTACAAATATGTCACAATGCTGCAGACACCTTGGGGAAACGACAGAAAGCGCAGGCTCATTCCTGGCGCATTCACAGCCATATAAGGAGACATTGGAACACAGGGCATTCAAAATCTGGACCATTTCCTGTATGAAATTTAATCTTGGTTTCGCCTGTAGCATTAGTTCTGGGGCACTCACAGATAATATCTTTGCAGTTTTGGAAACGTCAGTTTTTTCTTTCCAAAGCTGTCAATTACATGCATAGTCGAGCATCTTTTCGTGACAAAATATCTTGTTTAAAACGGAAACGTTTTTTATCCAAAAATTAAAAGAGCGCCCCCTATCTCGAAGAAGTTAACAAGACATTTATGGAGTGGTTGAAAAACAAGTTTTAATGACTCCAACCTAAGTGTATCTACACTTCCGATTTCAACTGTACATGGAGGAGACTTAATCAAGCTAGTCATCTTGACTTCTTTCTTGACTCTTTCTTTCTTGCTGTCAGGATTTGGCCAGGGTTGTTCCGGTTTTTGGTCACTAGATGCCCCCATTGTGCCTTTTGACCTTTTGTTTTCCCTTGATCCCCATTATTATTTGCACCTGTGCCTCGTTTCCCCTGATTGTATATTAACCCTTTGTTTTCCTCTGTTATTTGCTCTGTGTTTGTATGTTAGCACCCAGCCCTAGTACTCTGAGAACTCTTGTTGATCCCGGTGGACTCTCTTGTGGAATTCTGTTTTTTGTTCTTGTTTGTTTGTTTTTTGAGAATCTTTTGAGGCTTTTTGTGCTTTACCTTCCACCTTGTGGATTTACCTTTTTTGTCTTGGAGGATTACCTTTGTTCTTGTAGGATTCCTTTTGAGGTTGTGGAGTTACATGTTTTCCTGAAGAACTTCACTTTTTACTTCATTAAATACACCGTCTCAAGTACTGCTGTGTCTGCCTCATCTTCTGGGTTCTGCCGACTATTCGTGGCTCAGTTGGTTAAGTGACTGTTTCTCACTCCGGAGACCCAGGTTTGTAACCGGGTCCTGACACTTGCGTCATAGATTAAAAAGGTTTTAATTAAGGGACAGAATGCGATTGGATCATCATCTAATTGGCATTCACATAACTCTTACAGATTTTCTACGTGGACAGTGATTTTGGAAATTTAATCAAAATTTACTGGAGGACAACTTATTTTTAACTAAGACAAAATAATTAATATCTGAATTTTTCCAGTATAATATAGGTTTAGCAAATCTCATTGTTTGGGAAACCTTTAACACTTTTTTGACTACTACATGATTCCATATGTGTTATTTAATCGTTTTGATGTTTTAACTGTTATTCTACAATGTAGAAAATAGTAAAAAATAAACCCTTGAATGATTAGGTGTGTCTAAACGTTTGACTGGTACTGTATATATTGTATGTGTCCAAAAAACACATTTCCTGAGATTTTTTAATTCTCCTAGATAGAGGGCAGACACTTCAAAACCTTATTCCTTATGATTATATTTTGACTGTCGGTTTTGTCATCAATGAATGTGTTATTCAGAGTGGTTCTATGGGCTATAGTAGTAAAGACCAAATTCAATATTTAATCAAATCATTTTTACATACTTAATAAAATACCTACGGGGTCCTAAAATTCCAAATCAATTAGCTAAGTGATCCATTATATGACCATCTTAAAACAATTCCATATGTTAGCTTAGTAGAACCCCTCAAAAGGCTTTTAGAGGGCACATAATGTGGGAACTGGGAAAAACACAATTACACAAACCTAAAATTTCAATTTTCTGTGTATTTCCCTCGCTGTTAGCTCTCTATTCAGCCCTGACTAATGTATATAAAGAGAGAAAACGTACCGCTTCAAGTCTCGTAATGGTGTGTTATACACATGCTCAAACCATTATTGTTAGGATCAAACCCCTGAATAAACATACTGTCTGTACAATACTACACATTACATTTCTCAACATTAACATATAAGGAGGCTCATTGCTTGAGGTTTAATGTAGTCACACCTTGGGTTGGAACCTGAGCAGATGCCACATGCAGCAGAGCCTTGGCCAGCAGGAGCAGAGAAGAGCAGGGAGATGGAAATCACCTCTACAGGTCTGCTGTTACCCATGGTCCTGTGGGGTGGAACAGCAACCCCTGCAGCTCCAGAGTTAATGGGTTTGCACTAGGGCTGCTGATCAAGCACAGCCTCACCCTCTGCAGTAGAGTGAGACCAAGCTATCCAAAACAATCTGTAAAATAGTCTACCACTGCCTCAAACAGATACACATTAATTTGTGTTTCTGGAGATGAAAATAAGTGTTTGTTTGCTGCTGATTTTAAGGATGTTTTAGGACACTGAGCTGAGTAGCTCATCACATATTGAGAGATACACTATACTTTAAATACAAAAGTATGTGGACACAGCTTCAAATGAGTGGATCTGGCTATTTTAGCCACACCCGTTGCAGACCTTTGTATACAATTGAGCACACTGCCATGAAATCTCCATAGACAAACATTGGAAATAGATTGGCCTTACTGAAGAGCAGAGTGCTGAAGAGCATAGCGTGTAAAAATCGTCTGTCCTCTGTTGCAACACTCACTACACACTAACTGTCTCTGGAAGCATTGTCAGCACAAGAACTGTTTGTCTGGAGTTTCCATGGCCGAGCAGCCGCACACAAGCCTAAGATGATCATGTGAAGTTCCAGTGAAGTGAAATATTAACACTATAGCATACAATAACATTCTTGATTCTTCCAACTTTGTGGCAACAGTTTGTGGAAGGCCCTTTCTTGTTTCAGCATTACAGTTCCCCTGTGCACAAAGCGAGGTCCATACAGAAATAGTTTTTTCAAGATCGGTGTGGAAGAACTTGACTGGCCTGCACAGAGCCCTGACTTAAACCTCATCGAACACCTTTTGGATGAATTGGAACGCTGACTGGGGGTCAGGCCTAATCACCCAACATCAGTGCCTGGCGTCTCTAATGCTCTTGTGGATGGAATCAAGTCCTTGCAGTAATGTTCTAATATCTAGTGGAACGCCTTCCCAGAAGAGTGGCGGCTGTTATAGCAGCAAAGGAGGGACCAATTCCATATTAATGCCCAGGATTTTGGAATTTTTTCAACGAGATTTTCAACGAGCAGGTGTCCATCTACTTTTGGTCCTGTATTGTACTTTGACGTAGTATAAAGACTGTCGTCGTAGTCATATTTTATTGTATAATGTCTTATACTGGCCATGTAATTTATTTCAAAATTAATTAGGAAGGCATCATTTCTTGACTGAATAATGCATCATCTGTCACGACTCCTGCCGAAGGTGGCTCCCCTGCCTGTTCGGGCGACGCTCGGCGGTCGTCGTCGCCAGTCTACTAGCCGCCACCAATGCCTTTTCCCTTTTCTTTTGGTTTAGTCTTATTAATTGGACCTGTTTATTTTGTGTTTCTTGATTTCTTGTCTATGTAAGCCTGTTAGGCCCGCTTAGGTTTGTGCAGGATTATTTCGTGTTCGCTGTCGGTTGTGGATGGATTTGTGTTCTCCGGATTGTTTTGCACTGTGTGTTTGGGCTGGTCAGTGTTTCTGCAGTTCCGGACCTTGGCAGAACCGGCGGATTGGAACGACAGGGCCTTGATGGACCACTATCATTGTAGCCTCTGGGAGGACGTCCGCAGGAAGCTAGCGTGTCGGGACACCACCCTCTCCCTCGATGAACTAATCGACATGTCCATTCAACTGGACAACCTGCCGGCTGCCCGCGGGCGTCCAGAACGGTCCCTATCGATTCCACCTCCAGGCCCTCCTGCTCCCATCCCCATGGACTTATGGGGGCTGCATCAAGGGGGACCGGAGGAAGAGGTTCCTCCTGCACCAGGTGTGGTCGGAGAGGACACACTGCCGATCGGTGCTGGAGGAGCTCGTCTGGGAGTCGGGTCTGCAGGCAGAGCACTTCTCATTCACCCCAGGTGAATCAGCACCAGACTCGCCCAGAGCTTCCTGTCAGTCATATGTTTTTGTTAATTTATTTTCCTGGTTTTTCTCCCTCTCTACAGCATAAGGCGCGGTAGTCGATTCAGGCGCAGTTGGGAACTTCATGGATCGTGGGCTCGTGTTAAGTCTAGGGATTCCCCTGGTGTGGTTAGACCAACCTTTCCCCGTGCACGACTTAGATAGCCGACCATTAGGATCAGGGCTGGTCAGGGAGGCCACGGTTCCAATGGACATGGTAACGCAGGGGAATCATAAGGAGCGATTGGTCTCTTCCCTATGGATTCACCTGTGTTTCCAGTGGTGCTGGGGATTCCCTGGCTGGCTCATCACAATCCGGTGATTTCATGGAGACGGGGCTCATCGGGGGTGGTCGGAGGAGTGTTCAGACAGGTGCATAAGAGTTTCTATCGGTGCGACAACGGTGGAGAGTCCAGACCAAGTTTCCACTGAGTGCCGATTTAGGGAGGTCTGCGTTCGTGCATTGATTATAGAGGTCTAAA
>NW_025745267.1:57500-125000 GCF_021184085.1 Oncorhynchus gorbuscha | reverse complement strand
GGTGTTTGCCTGGGTGTGTATGTGGGTGTGTGTTTGCCTGGGTGTGTATGTGGGTGTGTATGTGGTGTGTGTTTGCCTGGGTGCATATGTGGTGTGTGTTTGCCTGGGTGTGTATGTGGGTGTGTATGTGGTGTGTATTTGCCTGGGTGTGTATGTGGTGTGTGTGTATGTGGTGTGTGTTTGCCTGGGTGCGTATGTGGTGTGTGTATGTGGGTGTGTATGTGGTGTGTGTTTGCCTGGATGTGTATGTGGTGGGTGTTTGCCTGGGTGTGTATGTGGGTGTGTATGTGGGTGTGTATGTGGTGTGTGTATGTGGTGTGTGTATGTGGGTGTGTATGTGGTGTGTGTTTGCCTGGGTGCGTATGTGGTGTGTGTATGTGGGTGTTTATGTGGGTGTGTATGTGGGTGTGTATGTGGGTGTGTATGTGGTGTGTGTATGTGGGTGTGTATGTGGTGTGTGTTTGCCTGGGTGCGTATGTGGTTGTGTATGTGGGTGTGTATGTGGGTGTGTATGTGGTGTGTGTATGTGGTGTGTGTATGTGGTGTGTGTATGTGGGTGTGTATGTGGGTGTGTATGTGGGTGTGTATGTGGTGTGTGTATGTGGTGTGTGTATGTGGGTGTGTATGTGGTGTGTGTTTGCCTGGGTGTGTATGTGGTGTGTGTATGTGTCTCAGCGATAACTGCATTATACAAGTCATCTGCATCAGAGAGTCTCTCCAGGAATTTAAAATTAGATTTTGGAGTTGGTGGGTTGCAGAGTCATCACACACACACCCCTTGTTTCCTGATATGTAAATGGTGACACCTGAAGGTCGGTGGTCGGGCCGCCTCCTGGTGTAATGCATTCTGGGACAGGGCGTCGAG
The DNA here is from genome assembly GCF_021184085.1 of Oncorhynchus gorbuscha. Classification (NCBI taxonomy): domain Eukaryota; kingdom Metazoa; phylum Chordata; class Actinopteri; order Salmoniformes; family Salmonidae; genus Oncorhynchus; species Oncorhynchus gorbuscha. The sequence continues at coordinate 124,135 of NW_025745267.1, read as the reverse complement.
AATTTACCATTTTTTCCTTGAGCCGCCCACATCTGAGGTGTCCCAGATAATTGACCCTCCCCCTCCCCTTCCTGCTCACTGGTTGTCACCATGAATTTATTCCCCCTCTGACCTGTGTCGGCCACATGGAGGTGCTAGTAAGGGGGATATTGGACAGTTTTATGGAAACATAAAACGGTCGGCGGGGAGGATTTGTGGGCACACGGTTCAACGCCTTATGAGAATTGACCGTCGCCCTCATCACCCAGTCAAGATAGCATGTAGAGGCAGACTGAAAAAGGTCTGGGCCGGGCAAACCTGAAGCGCTGTCAGTAAATAGGAGGTATATTGCCAGGCATCATTGTGAGAATAAAAGTAGTAGAGGTAGAGAGGTGAGAGGAGGAGGTAGAGAGGAGGATGGGTTGCTCTCCTCGGAGGGAGATAGTGTCCTTATCCAGCACTGGGTTCTGATCTGGGGTCAGTTCATCACCACACTGGCTGGCAACAGCACAGCAGGGGTCACTAAAGATAAAAACTGACACACTGCTAATAATACATACTGTTGAAGCACGTTACGGACGCAGACAATCAAAACACACGGCACTAGGTTTCGACAACACTCCTACGCAAACTCTGACCAGTTTGAAAAGGAGAAGCCAGAAAACACCATGCAAACAAACCACACAAAAGTTGAACTGCATTGTTCTTTATAGCACCGTACGGCGAATCGTTCGCTCTGTTTATTTGGGCCCGTTGGCGTGTAATCTGCAAGTACAGTACAGAGCAAGTGTCCTAGTTTGCCATTAAAATAAATACGTTGTTCCATAACTTTTTATCTGTCCCCTTTTGTATGTGAAATGATTCCAGCATTTCCAAAGAGTCTCTCTTCATTATTGGCTGCATCTTATTCGCGCTGCATTTGAATAAAACATTTAAACCTTCTCTGCCACTGCAAAAAAACGGTGTCCTCCTTGCAAGGGGAGTCCCCAAAATCCATCCCTTCAGACGTACAGACTCCGCTGCTCTGAAACATCCACGATTCTCCCCCTTGGCGCTGTGTAAAGCTTTCAGTGGCTGGTGATCCTGCTGCAGGGATGTGGCAAGTCAGGCTGCTGGCTCAGGAGAAACGGTTTGTGTCAATACTTGATGGGGCATTATCCTTGTTTTAACAGAGCTGGTGAGAGTGACACAGAGAGTGTCCTTGTAGAGGTTTGTCTTGGTGAAGAGAAGAGCAGGAAAATGGGGTAGTCCTGACAAATACGACGACATACAACGGATGACTCCTTAACTTGAATTATTGGAGGGCTGTTCCTCTGCATGTTGACCAGAAGTGACAAACTCTAGGTCTTAGGAAAATCCCATCCCCTAGTCAGTATAGACTATAAGTACAGCCTGGAATTGCCTGGTACCGTTATACCGTGGGGTTATATCCTTCCTGTTTGGCCCTGTCCGGGGTGTCCTCGGATGTGGCCACAGTGTCTCCTGACCCCTCCTGTCTCAGCCTCCAGTATTTATGCTGCAGTAGTTTATGTGTCGGGGGGCTAGGGTCAGTTTGTTATATCTGGAGTACTTATCCTGTCCTATTCGGTGTCCTGTGCTCGCTCTAATTCTCTTTTTCTCTCTTTCTTTCTCTCAGAGGAGGACCTGAGCCCTAGGACCATGCCTCAGGACTACCTGACATGATGATTCCTTGCTGTCCCCAGTCCACCTAGCCGTGCTGCTGCCTTATTATTATTGGAACATGCTGGTCATTTATGAACATTTGAACATCTTGGCCATGTTCTGTTATAATGTCCACCCGGCACAGCCAGAAGAGGACTGGCCACCCCACATAGCCTGGTTCCTCTCTAGGTTTCTTCCTAGGTTTTGACCTTGGTCTGTACATAGTCAATGGTTGGCTGAGAGGGGACTCTTTTGGTAGGTACACCTACAGCTCATCCCTTGGCAGCAGCACTGTAGACTACTTCCTCCCCGACCTAAACCCAGAGTCTCTCAGAGCCTTCACAGTCAGCCCACTAACACCTCTCTACGACCACAGTAAAATCACAGGGTATCTGAGAAGAGCAGAACCCAGAAGCATCACGGCCCAATTAATTACATGGTACAAAACAGGCCTATAGATGGAGTGCCTCTAACCCTAGGAAGCTCTTTGCCACCTTCTCCTCCCTCCTGAATCCTCCCCCCCCCCTCCTCCCTCTCTGCAGATGACTTCGTCAACCATTTTGAAAAGAAGGTCGACGACATCCGATCCTCGTTTGCTAAGTCAAACGACACCGCTGGTTCTGCTCACACTGCCCTACCCTGTGCTCTGACCTCTTTCTCCCCTCTCTCTCCAGATGAAATCTCGCGTCTTGTGACGGCCGGCCGCCCAACAACCTGCCCGCTTGACCCTATCCCCTCCTCTCTTCTCCAGACCATTTCCGGAGACCTTCTCCCTTACCTCACCTCGCTCATCAACTCATCCCTGACCGCTGGCTACGTCCCTTCCGTCTTCAAGAGAGCGAGAGTTGCACCCCTTCTGAAAAAACCTACACTCGATCCCTCCGATGTCAACAACTACAGACCAGTATCCCTTCTTTCTTTTCTCTCCAAAACTCTTGAACGTGCCGTCCTTGGCCAGCTCTCCCGCTATCTCTCTCTGAATGACCTTCTTGATCCAAATCAGTCAGGTTTCAAGACTTGTCATTCAACTGAGACTGCTCTTCTCTGTATCACGGAGGCGCTCCGCACTGCTAAAGCTAACTCTCTCTCCTCTGCTCTCATCCTTCTAGACCTATCGGCTGCCTTCGATACTGTGAACCATCAGATCCTCCTCTCCACCCTCTCCGAGTTGGGCATCTCCGGCGCGGCCCACGCTTGGATTGCGTCCTACCTGACAGGTCGCTCCTACCAGGTGGCGTGGCGAGAATCTGTCTCCTCACCACGCGCTCTCACCACTGGTGTCCCCCAGGGCTCTGTTCTAGGCCCTCTCCTATTCTCGCTATACACCAAGTCACTTGGCTCTGTCATAACCTCACATGGTCTCTCCTATCATTGCTATGCAGACGACACACAATTAATCTTCTCCTTTCCCCCTTCTGATGACCAGGTGGCGAATCGCATCTCTGCATGTCTGGCAGACATATCAGTGTGGATGACGGATCACCACCTCAAGCTGAACCTCGGCAAGACGGAGCTGCTCTTCCTCCCGGGGAAGGACTGCCCGTTCCATGAACTCGCCATCACGGTTGACAACTCCATTGTGTCCTCCTCCCAGAGCGCTAAGAACCTTGGCGTGAACCTGGACAACACCCTGTCTTTCTCAACTAACATCAAGGCGGTGGCCCGTTCCTGTAGGTTCATGCTCTACAACATCCGCAGAGTACGACCCTGTCTCACACAGGAAACGGCGCAGGTCCTAATCCAGGCACTTGTCATCTCCCGTCTGGATTACTGCAACTCGCTGTTGGCTGGGCTCCCTGCCTGTGCCATTAAACCCCTACAACTCATCCAGAACGCCGCAGCCCGTCTGGTGTTCAACCTTCCCAAGTTCTCTCACGTCACCCCGCTCCTCCGCTCTCTCCACTGGCTTCCAGTTGAAGCTCGCATCCGCTACAAGACCATGGTGCTTGCCTACGGAGCTGTGAGGGGAACGGCACCTCAGTACCTCCAGGCTCTGATCAGGCCCTACACCCAAACAAGGGCACTGCGTTCATCCACCTCTGGCCTGCTCGCCTCCCTACCACTGAGGAAGTACAGTTCCCGCTCAGCCCAGTCAAAACTGTTCGCTGCTCTGGCCCCCCAATGGTGGAACAAACTCCCTCACGACGCCAGGACAGCGGAGTCAATCACCACCTTCCGGAGACACCTGAAACCCCACCTCTTTAAGGAATACCTAGGATAGGATAAGTAATCCTTCTCACCCCCCCCTTTAAGATTTAGATGCACTATTGTAAAGTGACTGTTCCACTGGATGTCATAAGGTGAATGCACCAATTTGTAAGTCGCTCTGGATAAGAGCGTCTGCTAAATGACTTAAATGTAAATGTAAATCTACCAAAAAGCAATTAGTAGCCAACAAATACAATCTCTCCTGGACAACTGTTTAGCCTTAACATTCTCCTACAGCAATGAAGGTGTAAATTTGGCTGTTTGGAACATAAACTTTACATTTGACACATTAGCCTCCTTTGGCAAATTTAAAGAAGCATAAGAGCAAACCAGAAATAATAGATGATGAAAAATGGTTTGATAATGATTGCAAAAATCTAAGAAAGTCATTGAGAAATATATCTAATCAAAAACACAGAGCACCAGACAACAAAAATATATGCCTTCAATATGGGGAAACACTGAAGCAAATACAAACACACCATAAGAACAAAAAAGGAACAGAACATTAGAAATCAGCTGGATGGAATTGAGGAATCCATAGAATCAAACCACTTCTGGGAGAATTGGAATAAATTAAACAAACCTCATCATGAGGAATTGGTTGTCCAAAATGGGGATATGTGGAGAAATCACTTTGCAAACCTCTACAGCAATATAACAAAGAGCCCAGAACAAAAAGATATACAAGAAAAATGACAAATCCTTGAATCAGCAGTCAAAGCCTATCAGAATCCTGTGGATCCCCAATTACAGAAGAAGAATTATTGGAAAAACTATGCACTCTACAACCCAAAAAGGCCTGTGGTGCTGATGGTATTTTAAATGAAATGATCAAATATACAGACCACAAATTCAAATTGGCTATACTCAAACTCTTCAACATTATCCTCACTGCAGGTATTTTCCACGATATTTGGAACCAGGGATTGATCACACCCATCTATAATGTATTTCCTTGACGAACACAACGTCCTGAGCAGAAGCCAGATTGGATTTCTAAAATATTATCGTACAACAGACCACATTTACACCATCCACACTCTAATTGATAAACAAGTAAACCAAAACACACCAAAAACTACACATATCTAGGACTAAATATCAGCGACACAGGTAGCTTTCACATGGTTGTGAATGAGCTGAGAGACAAAGCAAGAAGAGCATTTATGCCATTAAAAGGAACATCAAAATTCCAATTAGAATCTGGCTCAAACGATTTCAATCAGTTATATTGGGAGAGAGCTCGGAGAGAGCGAGAGCTTGGAGAGAGAGAGAGAGCGAGAGAGCGAGAGAGAGAGAGCGAGCGAGCGAGCGAGAGTTTGGAGAGAGAGAGAGAGCGAGCGAGAGCTTGGAGAGAGAGAGCAAGCGAGAGCTTGGAGAGAGAGAGAGAGCGAGAGAGCGAGAGAGAGAGAGCGAGCGAGAGCTTGGAGAGAGAGAGCGAGAGAGAGCTTGGAGAGAGAGAGCAAGCGAGAGCTTGGAGAGAGAGAGAGAGCAAGCGAGAGCTTGGAGAGAGAGAGAGAGCAAGCGAGAGCTTGGAGAGAGAGAGCGAGAGAGAGCAAGCGAGAACTTGGAGAGAGAGAGAGAGCAAGCGAGAGCTTGGAGAGAGAGAGAGAGCAAGCGAGAGCAAGCGAGAGCTTGGAGAGAGAGAGAGAGCAAGCGAGAGCTTGGAGAGAGAGAGAGAGCAAGCGAGAGCTTGGAGAGAGAGAGAGAGCAAGCGAGAGCTTGGAGAGAGAGAGAGAGCAAGCGAGAGCTTGGAGAGAGAGAGAGAGCAAGCGAGAGCTTGGAGAGAGAGAGAGAGAGAGAGCAAGCGAGAGCTTGGAGAGAGAGAGAGCAAGCGAGAGCAAGCGAGAGCTTGGAGAGAGAGAGAGAGCAAGCGAGAGCTTGGAGAGAGAGAGAGAGCAAGCGAGAGCTTGGAGAGAGAGAGAGAGAGAGAGCAAGCGAGAGCTTGGAGAGAGAGAGAGCAAGCGAGAGCTTGGCGAGAGAGAAAGAGAGAGAGCGAGAGCTTGGAGAGAGAGCGAGAGCTTGGAGAGAGAGAGAGAGCAAGCGAGAGCAAGCGAGAGCTTGGAGAGAGAGAGAGAGCAAGCGAGAGCTTGGAGAGAGAGAGAGAGCAAGCGAGAGCTTGGAGAGAGAGAGAGAGCAAGCGAGAGCTTGGAGAGAGAGAAAGAGAGAGAGCGAGAGCTTGGAGAGAGAGCGAGAGCTTGGAGAGAGAGAGAGAGCAAGCGAGAGCTTGGAGAGAGAGAGAGAGCAAGCGAGAGCAAGCGAGAGCTTGGAGAGAGAGAGAGAGCAAGCGAGAGCTTGGAGAGAGAGAGAGAGCAAGCGAGAGCTTGGAGAGAGAGAGAGAGCAAGCGAGAGCTTGGAGAGAGAGAGAGAGCAAGCGAGAGCTTGGAGAGAGAGAGAGAGAGAGAGCAAGCGAGAGCTTGGAGAGAGAGAGAGCAAGCGAGAGCTTGGCGAGAGAGAAAGAGAGAGAGCGAGAGCTTGGAGAGAGAGCGAGAGCTTGGAGAGAGAGAGAGAGCAAGCGAGAGCAAGCGAGAGCATGGAGAGAGAGCGAGAGCTTGGAGAGAGAGAGAGAGCAAGCGAGAGCTTGGAGAGAGAGAGAGAGCAAGCGAGAGCTTGGAGAGAGAGAGAGAGAGAGAGCAAGCGAGAGCTTGGAGAGAGAGAGAGCAAGCGAGAGCTTGGCGAGAGAGAAAGAGAGAGAGCTAGAGCTTGGAGAGAGAGCGAGAGCTTGGAGAGAGAGCGAGAGCTTGGAGAGAGAGAGCTTGGAGAGAGAGAGAGAGAGAGCTTGGAGAGAGAGAGAGCGAGAGAAAGAGAGCGAGAGAGAAAGAGAGCGAGAGCTTAGAGAGAGAGAGAGAGTTTGAGTTTTAAATAATCTTTATTGGGTCTGGGAGCCCACAACACAATAAATACTCATACAAAACCATAGTTACACATCAATTAAAAACACAACTCCAATTCCTCCTCCACAGTAACTAAACACAGCCTCAATACCCCATATACTCAAACAGATCAATATTGTTGACAAGTTTATAATAGGCAAACTCAACCCTTAGTCTCGCTGCCAACATTCCCTCCAGCATTCCCACCACATCCACAGACCCCTGTCCCCGAATACTGTTCTTTCGGGTCTTCCATATCGCTAATTTTGCTGCCCCTAACACAAAATTAAGCAACACAACTACACCCTTTTGACTGAACCTGTACTTTGGCCCAAATATATACAGTTGGGAAGAGAAAACCTCTCCCAACGCTGAGAACCAATTAGTGATCAGGTCAATCATCCCGACCAACCTGGGACACTGTAAAAACAGATGTGCCAGAGTTTCAGACTCAGCACAGAATGGACACGCCTCCCCAACAGTAGGGTCCAGGTGTACCAGATGTTAGTGGCTATAGCTCCATGTATTATCCTCCGTTGGAGGTCAGCTGTCCTCTTATCAATAGGCAGTTTATATAATGATCGCCAACAGCCTTTTTCGGGAGGCACCTGGACCAAGCACACCCGCCCACCTCGTCGATTTTACCCCTTCCAGGGAAGAGGCACGGGACACCTTTACACATATTCTGTACATGGCCTTCTTTCCCACCTCCTTGAACTCCCCCAGCTCCGGGGTATCGAAGGAAAGTAGCATCCCCACATCCTCCTCGAATGCCTCCATCGCAGCACTAACAATCAGTGCAGGGAACATATAATCCAGACCCTCCTTCCACCAATCAGATTTGGAAGTGTCAGTCACATACTGCAGCTGAAGTACTGGCAAGGAGTCACAGACTTCAGCGACGACCTTCCTCAGTTGTCATGCAGGTGAAAGAGGACCCAAAAGCGACTTAACAGAAACAGAGTTTATTTAAGTCCAAAACGGAATAACAGAAATCCTCTAGACTTGTAGAGGGGAAACAACTGGAGAAGCGGCCACAGACTGCAGGTCGCTTCGGGTAGGCGCAGGCCGTAGTCGACAGAGACACCTGCTCACACGCAGCATCTGATGAAGGCAAAAAACACGACAGGACAGGGCGATACACAATCACGGCAAAAACACGACAGGACAGGGCGAAACGCAATCACAGCATGGTGAATACAATACAAGGAACCGACGGGACAGGAACGGATCACAAAGGAATAAATAGGGACTCTAATCAGGGGAAAGGATCGGGAACAGGTGTGGGAAGACTAAATGATGATTAGGGGAATAGGAACAGCTGGGAGCAGGAACGGAACGATAGAGAGAAGAGAGAGCGAGAGAGTGAGAGAGGGAGGGGGAGAGAGAGGGATAGAAGGAGGGGAAGAACCAAATAAGACCAGCAGAGGGAAACGAATAGCATGGGGAGCACAGGGACAAGACATGATAATAAATGACAAACATGACAGTACCCCCACTCACCGAGCGCCTCCTGGCGCACTCGAGGAGGAATCCTGGCGGCAACGGAGGAAATCATCGATGAGTGAACGGTCCAGCACGTCCCGAGACGGAACCCAACTCCTCTCCTCAGGACCGTAACCCTCCCAATCCACTAGGTATTGGTGACCCCGTCCCCGAGAACGCATGTCCATGATCTTATGTACCTTGTAAATAGGTGCGCTCTCGACAAGGACGGGAGGGGGGGAAGACGAACGGGGGTGCGAAGAAAGGGCTTAACACAGGAGACATGGAAGACAGGATGGACGCGACGAAGATGTCGCGGAAGAAGCAGTCGCACAGCGACAGGATTGACGACCTGGGAGACACGGAACGGACCAATGAACCGCGGAGTCAACTTACGAGAAGCTGTCGTAAGAGGAAGGTTGCGAGTGGAAAGCCACACTCTCTGGCCGCAACAATACCTTGGACTCTTAATCCTGCGTTTATTGGCGGCTCTCACCGTCTGTGCCCTGTAACGGCAAAGTGCAGACCTCACCCTCCTCCAGGTGCGCTCACAACGTTGGACAAACGCTTGAGCGGAGGGAACGCTGGACTCGGCAAGCTGGGATGAGAACAGAGGAGGCTGGTAACCCAGACTACTCTGAAACGGAGATAACCCGGTAGCAGACGAAGGAAGCGAATTGTGAGCGTATTCTGCCCAGGGGAGCTGTTCTGCCCAAGACGCAGGGTTTCTGAAAGAAAGGCTGCGTAGTATGCGACCAATCGTCTGATTGGCCCTCTCTGCTTGACCGTTAGACTGGGGATGAAACCCGGAAGAGAGACTGACGGACGCACCAATCAAACGACAGAACTCCCTCCAAAACTGTGACGTGAATTGCGGGCCTCTGTCTGAAACGGCGTCTAACGGGAGGCCATGAATTCTGAATACATTCTCAATAATGATTTGTGCCGTCTCCTTAGCGGAAGGAAGTTTAGCGAGGGGAATGAAATGTGCCGCCTTAGAGAACCTATCGACAACCGTCAGAATCACAGTCTTCCCCGCAGACAAAGGCAGACCGGTAATGAAGTCTAAGGCAATGTGAGACCATGGTCGAGAAGGAATGGGGAGCGGTCTGAGACGACCGGCAGGAGGAGAGTTACCCGACTTAGTCTGCGCGCAGTCCGAACAAGCAGCCACGAAACGGCGCGTGTCACGCTCCTGAGTCGGCCACCAAAAGCGCTGGCGAATAGACGCAAGAGTGCCTCGAACACCGGGATGACCAGCTAACTTGGCAGAGTGAGCCCACTGAAGAACAGCCAGACGAGTGGAAACAGGAACGAAAAGGAGGTTACTAGGACAAGCGCGCGGCGACGCAGTGTGCGTGAGTGCTTGCTTAACCTGTCTTTCAATTCCCCAGACTGTTAACCCGACAACACGCCCATAAGGAAGAATCCCCTCGGGATCAGTAGAAGCCACAGAAGAACTAAACAGACGGGATAAGGCATCAGGCTTGGTGTTCTTGCTACCCGGACGGTAAGAAATCACAAACTCGAAACGAGCGAAAAACAACGCCCAACGAGCTTGACGGGCATTAAGTCGTTTGGCAGAACGGATGTACTCAAGGTTCTTATGGTCTGTCCAAACGACAAAAGGAACGGTCGCCCCTCCAACCACTGTCGCCATTCGCCTAGGGCTAAGCGGATGGCGAGCAGTTCACGGTTACCCACATCATAGTTGCGCTCAGATGGCGACAGGCGATGAGAAAAATAAGCGCAAGGATGAACCTTATCGTCAGACTGGAAGCGCTGGGATAGAATGGCTCCCACGCCTACCTCTGAAGCGTCAACTTCGACAATGAATTGTCTAGTGACGTCAGGAGTAACGAGGATAGGAGCGGACGTAAAACGTTCTTTTAGAAGATCAAAAGCTCCCTGGGCGGAACCGGACCACTTAAAACACGTCTTGACAGAAGTAAGAGCTGTGAGAGGGGCAGCAACTTGACCGAAATTACGAATGAAACGCCGATAGAAATTAGCGAAACCTAAAAAGCGCTGCAACTCGACACGTGACCTTGGAACGGGCCAATCACTGACAGCTTGGACCTTAGCGGAATCCATCTGAATGCCTTCAGCGGAAATAACGGAACCGAGAAAAGTAACGGAGGAGACATGAAAAGAGCACTTCTCAGCCTTTACGTAGAGACAATTCTCTAAAAGGCGCTGTAGAACACGTCGAACGTGCTGAACATGAATCTCGAGTGACGGAGAAAAAATCAGGATATCGTCAAGATAGACAAAAACAAAAATGTTCAGCATGTCTCTCAGAACATCATTAACTAATGCCTGAAAAACAGCTGGCGCATTGGCGAGACCGAACGGCAGAACCCGGTACTCAAAATGCCCTAACGGAGTGTTAAACGCCGTTTTCCACTCGTCCCCCCCCCTCTCTGATGCGCACGAGATGGTAAGCGTTACGAAGGTCCAACTTAGTAAAGCACCTGGCTCCCTGCAGAATCTCGAAGGCTGATGACATAAGGGGAAGCGGATAACGATTCTTAACCGTTATGTCATTCAGCCCTCGATAATCCACGCAGGGGCGCAGAGTACCGTCCTTCTTCTTAACAAAAAGAACCCCGCCCCGGCCGGAGAAGAAGAAGGCACTATGGTACCGGCGTCAAGAGACACAGACAAATAATCCTCGAGAGCCTTACGTTCGGGAGCCGACAGAGAGTATAGTCTACCTCGAGGAGGAGTGGTCCCCGGAAGGAGATCAATACTACAATCATACGACCGGTGAGGAGGAAGGGAGTTGGCTCGGGACCGACTGAAGACCGTGCGCAGATCATGATATTCCTCCGGCACTCCTGTCAAATCGCCAGGTTCCTCCTGAGAAGTAGGGACAGAAGAAACGGGAGGGATGGCAGACATTAAACACTTCACATGACAAGAAACGTTCCAGGATAGGATAGAATTACTAGACCAATTAATAGAAGGATTATGACATACTAGCCAGGGATGACCCAAAACAACAGGTGTAAACGGTGAACGGAAAATCAAAAAGAAATAGTCTCACTGTGGTTACCAGATACTGTGAGGGTTAAAGGTAGTGTCTCAAATCTGATACTGGGAAGATGACTACCATCTAAGGCGAACATGGGCGTAGGCTTATCTAACTCTCTGAAAGGAATGTCATGTTTCCGAACCCATGCTTCGTCCATGAAACAACCCTCAGCCCCAGAGTCTATCAAGGCACTACATGTAGCACCCGAACCGGTCCAGCGTAGGTGGACCGACAAAGTAGTACAGGACCTTGATGGAGAGACTTGAGTAGTTGCGCTCACCTGTAGCCCTCCGCTTACAGATGAGCTCTGGCTTTTACTGGACATGAATTAACAAAATGTCCAGCAACTCCGCAATAGAGGCACAGGCGGTTGGTGATCCTCCGTTCCCTCTGCTTATTCGAGATGCGAATCCCTCCCAGCTGCATGGGCTCAGTCTCAAAGCCAGAGGAGGGAGATGGTTGCGATGCGGAGCAGGGAAACACCGTTGATGCGAGCTCTCTTCCACGAGCCCGGTGACGAAGATCTACCCGTCGTTCTATGCGGATGGCGAGAGCAATCAAAGAGTCCACATCTGAAGGAACCTCCCGGGAGAGAATCTCATCCTTAACCACTGCGTGGAGTCCCTCCAGAAAACGAGCGAGCAGCGCCGGCTCGTTCCACTCACTAGAGGCAGCAAGAGTGCGAAACTCAATGGAATAATCCGTTATGGACCGTTCACCTTGGCATAAGGAAGCCAGGGCCCTAGAAGCCTCCCCACCAAAAACTGAACGGTCAAAAACCCGAATCATCTCCTCTTTAAAGTTCTGGAATTTGTTAGAGCAATCAGCCCTTGCCTCCCAGATAGCTGTGCCCCATTCTCGAGCCCGGCCAGTAAGGAGTGAAATGACGTAAGCAACCCGAGCTCTCTCTCTAGAGTATGTGTGGGGTTGGAGAGAGAACACAATCTCACACTGCGTGAGAAAGGAGCGGCACTCAGTGGGCTGCCCGGAGTAGCAAGGTGGGTTATTAACCCTAGGTTCAGGAGGCTCGGCAGGCCAGGAAGTAACAGGTGGCACGAGACGTAGACTCTGGAACTGTCCAGAGAGGTCGGAAACCTGAGCGGCCAGGTTCTCCACGGCATGGCGAGCAGCGGACAATTCCTGCTCGTGTCTGCCGAGCATGGCTCCTTGGATCTCGACGGCAGTGTAACGAGCGTCTGAAGTCGCTGGGTCCATTCCTTGGTCGGTTCCTTCTGTCATGCAGGTGAAAGAGGACCCAAAAGCGACTTAACAGAAACAGAGTTTATTTAAGTCCAAAACGGAATAACAGAAATCCTCTAGACTTGTAGAGGGGAAACAACTGGAGAAGCGGCCACAGACTGCAGGTCGCCGGGTAGGCGCAGGCCGTAGTCGACAGAGACACCTGCTCACACGCAGCATCTGATGAAGGCAAAAAACACGACAGGACAGGGCGATACACAATCACGGCAAAAACACGACAGGACAGGGCGAAACGCAATCACAGCATGGTGAATACAATACAAGGAACCGACGGGACAGGAACGGATCACAAAGGAATAAATAGGGACTCTAATCAGGGGAAAGGATCGGGAACAGGTGTGGGAAGACTAAATGATGATTAGGGGAATAGGAACAGCTGGGAGCAGGAACGGAACGATAGAGAGAAGAGAGAGCGAGAGAGTGAGAGAGGGAGGGGGAGAGAGAGGGATAGAAGGAGGGGAAGAACCAAATAAGACCAGCAGAGGGAAACGAATAGCATGGGGAGCACAGGGACAAGACATGATAATAAATGACAAACATGACATCAGTAGGCGAGATGATCGGATCCCCGCTCTTTCTCCCAGCTCCTCCAACGATCTGTTCCTGCTCCGCATCAGATGACCCAGCTTGGTACACCCCAAGCCTAACAGGCATGAATGTAGGCTAGCTGAACCCAGAACACGGGACTGGATGGCAGAGTTGTGAAAAAGAGGCTCTTCAAAAAGCCACATCCCTGGTGGCGTGCCGAACTTACAGGACTTGACAAGAACCCACCAAGCCTGCATAACAGACTCATAAAATGGAGTCAGGCCAGGCAAATCACCCCCCCCTCCAGCTTTAAGAGGAAAAGGTGCTTGTCTAAACCCAAATAGCCCGCTCTCCTCATCAGTGTGTAGGCTGTGTCGACCCAGCTAGAACCGTCACTGTACAACAGTCTCTGGGCTGCTTGAAGCCGGAAAGCCGTGATCCTAGAGGAAATGTCCTCCAGGCCTTGCCCACCCTCGTGCAGTGGCAGGTACAGGGCTGCAGCTTTAATCCAGTGTTGTCCAGACCAGAAGAAATTGACAAGGGTCCTCTGAAGCTCTTGTATCAGACCCTTTGGTGGCTGTAAAATCATTAGTCTGTGCCACAGGGTAGAGGCAGCAAGATTATTAGCTACCAGGACCCGTCCCCTATAAGACAGCTGGGGTAGCACCCATTTCCATCTTGACAGTCTGGCACACACTTTCTCCAATACACCCTCCCAGTTCTTTTTCTGAAGGACATTGGAGACTAGAAAACCCCCCAAAGTCTTCATCCCATCTCTGCCCCACTGAGCCACCCTGGTAACCGTGGAACGGACCCTGTTTGAAGCTGACCTGCCCACAGCGCTTCACTCTTTCCCTAATTGACTCTAGCTGAGGAGGCCCCCTCATACACCTTTAGAGTGTTTGAGAGAACCTTAACATCCTCACCCCCTGTAATAAAAACTGTCACGTCATCTGCATATGCAGACAGTGCTATCATTACTCCTGGCACAGAGAAACCAGTAAGCTTCGCTCTTAAAAAACATAGTTTTTTTTTTACTAGGCAAGTCAGTTAAGAACAAATTCTTATTTTCAATGATGGCCTAGGAACAGTAGGTTAACTGCCTGTTCCAGGGCAGAACAACAGATTTGTACCTTGTCAGCCCAGGGATTTGAACTTGCAACCTTTTGGTTACTAGTCCAACGCTCTAACCACTAGGCTACCCTGCCGCATTGGTTCAATCACCAGACTATATAACTGCCCTGGAATTGGGTATCCCTGCTTGATTCCCATTTGGACAGGGATGGGGCAACTCAAACCACCCCCCACCTTCACCATACACGAGGCCACAGCATACAGCATAAAGACAAAAAACATCCCCAAATTCAAAGGCTTTCCTCGTTTTAAACAAGTACTGGTGGTCCACACGATCAAAGGCCTTCTCCTGATCCAAAGAAAGTAAACCCACATTTACATCAGACAGTTTACAAATGTCTAAAACATCTCTTATCAGCCATGTGTACTGCCTAACTTTCACATTCCTTATTCTCCACACACCAGAAAGCTCAAACTCAGTTAATAGGCCAGACAGGCAAGTGGCTGACCGCAGGTGAGGTTCTTCAGCGGTGCGATCAACAGTAAAATCCACTGTACAGTTCCAATCCCCCCCCTAAATCCATACACCCCTCTTGGTCACACTGTCTTAAGGTTTCCTTTATTTGATCAAATACAGCAATACGCTCTGTACCCTCATTAGGAGCATAAACATAAAAAATATTTTAAAAACCATAACATCCACCTTGACCAATAAAACCCGACCCTTGACAATCTCTGTTGTTGATACCACAGTCACCCCTAAGCCTGAGGAAAACAAGATGGCCACCCCAGCACTGAAATTAGTACCATGACTGAGTACATGCTGCCCCTCCCACCACATACCCCAGTCAACCTCATTTTCCCCATCACTATGTGTCTCCTGTAGGAAAACGACATTAAGCCTTATCTGTTTCTGTTATTACTTCTAATACCCAAGCCCTCTTATTCCTGTCCCTTCCCCCATTAATACTGAGAGAACCTCCCCTTAGTACCTCCATGTAGAAAAGAGAAAAGAAAAGCAGAAGAAACCACAGAGAAACCAAGGAGAAAAAAGACACCCTATGAAGCATGATCATCATCTTCTCTATATGAACCTGACCATGTTTCCCACCACCTTTTGCTGCTGCAACAGCAGTAGCAAATTTCCTCAAGCGAAACCGCTTCTTCTCACTCAGCTGGTCTAACCCCACCGTCTTCTGTAACATCACAGCTGACCTCACAAACTTATCAACATCAAAATAATCTGCCAATTTGACAGATTTCCCAAAAGTCTGATCCAGAAACCCATTTACTTCCTCTAGATCGTAAATTGAGTCGTCACCAGCTGCTATCATATCAGCTGAGGCCACAGACAACTGACTCCCCTCAAAACACATCCATTTCAACACTCCCCACTTGCACCCCATCACTCGTACCAGGCATCTCCTCCACTACTTGGGAGACTAGCCCCCACCTGAACCTCATTACTCGTAGTGGACATCTCCTCCACTACCTGGGAGCCTAGCTCCACATGAACCCCCTCCTGTACCCCACTACTCATAGTGGGCTTCTCCTCCACTCCCTGGGAGCATAGCTCCACATGAACCCCCTCCTGTACCCCACTACTCATAGTGGGCTTCTCCTCCACTCCCTGGGAGCATAGCTCCACATGAACCCCCTCCTGTACCCCACTACTCATAGTGGGCTTCTCCTCCACTACCTGGGAGCCTAGCTCCACATGAACCCCCTCCTGTACCCCACTACTCATAGTGGGCTTCTCCTCCACTCCCTGGGAGCATAGCTCCACATGAACCCCCTCCTGTACCCCACTACTCATAGTGGGCTTCTCCTCCACTCCCTGGGAGCCTAGCTCCACATGAACCCCCTCCTGTACCCCACTACTCATAGTGGGCTTCTCCTCCACTCCCTGGGAGCCTAGCTCCACATGAACCCCCTCCTGTACCCCACTACTCATAGTGGGCTTCTCCTCCACTCCCTGGGAGCCTAGCTCCACATGAACCCCCTCCTGTACCCCACTACTCATAGTGGGCTTCTCCTCCACTCCCTGGGAGCCTAGCTCCACATGAACCCCCTCCTGTACCCCACTACTCATAGTGGGCTTCTCCTCCACTCCCTGGGAGCATAGCTCCACATGAACCCCCTCCTGTACCCCACTACTCATAGCGTGCTTCTCCTCCACTCCCTGGGAGCCTAGCTCCACATGAACCCCCTCCTGTACCCCACTACTCATAGCGGGCTTCTCCTCCACTCCCTGGGAGCCTAGCTCCACATGAACCCCCTCCTGTACCCCACTACTCATAGTGGGCTTCTCCTCCACTCCCTGGGAGCATAGCTCCACATGAACCCCCTGTACCCCACTACTCATAGTGGGCTTCTCCTCCACTCCCTGGGAGCCTAGCTCCACATGAACCCCCTCCTGTACCCCACTACTCATAGTGGGCTTCTCCTCCACTCCCTGGGAGCCTAGCTCCACATGAACCCCCTCCTGTACCCCACTACTCATAGTGGGCTTCTCCTCCACTCCCTGGGAGCCTAGCTCCACATGAACCCCCTCCTGTACCCCACTACTCATAGTGGGCTTCTCCTCCACTCCCTGGGAGCCTAGCTCCACATGAACCCCCTCCTGTACCTCATTACTCATAGTGGGCCCTCTCCTCCACTCCCTGGGAGCCTAGCTCCACATGAACCCCCACCTTTACCCCAGCACTTGTACTGGGCACCTCCTCCACTACCTGGGAGCCTAGCTCCACATGAACCCCCTCCTTTACCCCAGCAGTACTGGGCACCTGCTCACCAGTCTGAGCAACTGGCTCTTCAGACACATCCTTGCCTTCTACAACAATATTTTTCTGCTGCATAACATTTCCCTCTAATACAAGTTGCAACTCCGTGCCCTCAACACGGATAACTTGTTCTTCAGCAACAGGTGCTTGTGGCTGCTCTACCGCTGTCGGTCCACCGCTCCCTACATCAGAGAGCCCAGGCGTTACGAGGAACACCTGCGCCCCTCCCTCGGCCTTCTCTCTTTTTGGGCAAGCATGTCACTTATGACCAACATCCCCACACTCAAAACACCGTTGACTACCCATACTAGCATAAGCCATTTTCAGTCTATTGTCATACTTGATTTTAAACGATAACTCTAAAGTCTGCTCCGGTAAGTCCAAAAACATAAAGACCTGTCGCCGAAATGACATAACCTGTTTCAACGGTGGATGTTTGCAACCCAACGGGACAACCTTAATTGAACTGGCGAACTTCCCAAAGCTCAATAACTCGCGCTCCAATAGTTCATTTGGAATAAACGGAGGTACATTTGAAATCGTTACCATTGTTGACGGAGAAAAAAGCGGCGTAACTTGAATAAACATTCCTTTAAGAAGTACGCCATACTCAATCATACAATCAACAAGACACTCTTCTTTAAGAAGTACGCTATGCTCAACCATACGATCAACAAGACACTCTTCTTTAAGAAGTACGCCATGCTCAACCATACAATCTACAAGACACTCTTCTTTAAGAAGTACGCCATGCTCAACCATACGATCTACAAGACACTCTTCTTTAAGAAGTACGCCATGATCAACCATCCGATCAACAAGACACTATTCTTTAAGAAGTACACCATGCTCAACCATACGATCTACCAGACACTCTTCTTTAAGAAGTACACCATGCTCAACCATACGATCAACAAGACACTCTTCTTTAAGAAGTACACCATGCTCAACCATACGATCTACAAGACACTCTTCTTTAAGAAGTACACCATGCTCAACCATACAATCTACAAGACACTCTTCTTTAAGAAGTACACCATGCTCAACCATCTGATCTACAAGACACTCTTCTTTAAGAAGTACGCCATGCTCAACCATCCGATCTACAAGACACTCTTCTTTAAGAAGTACGCCATGCTCAACCATCCGATCTACAAGACACTCTTCTTTAAGAAGTACACCATGCTCAACCATCCGATCAACAAGACACTATTCTTTAAGAAGTACGCCATGCTCAACCATCCGATCTACAAGACACTCTTCTTTAAGAAGTACGCCATGCTCAACCATCCGATCTACAAGACACTCTTCTTTAAGAAGTACACCATGCTCAACCATCCGATCTACAAGACACTCTTCTTTAAGAAGTACGCCATGCTCAACCATCCGATCTACAAGACACTCTTCTTTAAGAAGTACGCCATGCTCAACCATCCGATCTACAAGACACTCTTCTTTAAGAAGTACACCATGCTCAACCATCCGATCAACAAGACACTATTCTTTAAGAAGTACGCCATGCTCAACCATCCGATCTACAAGACACTCTTCTTTAAGAAGTACGCCATGCTCAACCATCCGATCTACAAGACACTCTTCTTTAAGAACCATCCGTACACCATGCTCAACCATCCGATCTACAAGACACTCTTCTTTAAGAAGTACACCATGCTCAACCATCCGATCAACAAGACACTATTCTTTAAGAAGTACACCATGCTCAACCATCCGATCTACAAGACACTCTTCTTTAAGAAGTACGCCATGCTCAACCATCCGATCTACAAGACACTCTTCTTTAAGAAGTACGCCATGCTCAACCATCCGATCTACAAGACACTCTTCTTTAAGAAGTACGCCATGCTCAACCATCCGATCTACAAGACACTCTTCTTTAAGAAGTACACCATGCTCAACCATCCGATCTACAAGACACTCTTCTTTAAGAAGTACACCATGCTCAACCATCCGATCAACAAGACACTATTCTTTAAGAAGTACACCATGCTCAACCATCCGATCTACAAGACACTCTTCTTTAAGAAGTACGCCATGCTCAACCATCCGATCTACAAGACACTCTTCTTTAAGAAGTACATGCTCAACCATCCGATCTACAAGACACTCTTCTTTAAGAAGTACACCATGCTCAACCATCCGATCTACAAGACACTCTTCTTTAAGAAGTACACCATGCTCAACCATCCGATCAACAAGACACTATTCTTTAAGAAGTACACCATGCTCAACCATCCGATCTACAAGACACTCTTCTTTAAGAAGTACGCCATGCTCAACCATCCGATCAACCAGACACTCTTGTTTAAGAAGTACACCATGCTCAACCATCCGATCTACAAGACACTCTTCTTTAAGAAGTACACCATGCTCAACCATCCGATCTACAAGACACTATTCTTTAAGAAGTACGCCATGCTCAACCATCCGATCAACCAGACACTCTTGTTTAAGAAGTACGCCATGCTCAACCATCCGATCTACAAGACACTCTTCTTTAAGAAGTACACCATGCTCAACCATCCGATCAACAAGACACTATTCTTTAAGAAGTACACCATGCTCAACCATCCGATCTACAAGACACTCTTCTTTAAGAAGTACGCCATGCTCAACCATCCGATCAACCAGACACTCTTGTTTAAGAAGTACACCATGCTCAACCATCCGATCTACAAGACACTCTTCTTTAAGAAGTACACCATGCTCAACCATCCGATCTACAAGACACTATTCTTTAAGAAGTACGCCATGCTCAACCATCCGATCAACCAGACACTCTTGTTTAAGAAGTACACCATGCTCAACCATCCGATCTACAAGACACTCTTCTTTAAGAAGTACACCATGCTCAACCATCCGATCTACAAGACACTATTCTTTAAGAAGTACGCCATGCTCAACCATCCGATCAACCAGACACTCTTGTTTAAGAAGTACACCATGCTCAACCATCCGATCTACAAGACACTCTTCTTTAAGAAGTACACCATGCTCAACCATCCGATCTACAAGACACTATTCTTTAAGAAGTACGCCATGCTCAACCATCCGATCAACCAGACACTCTTGTTTAAGAAGTACACCATGCTCAACCATCCGATCTACAAGACACTATTCTTTAAGAAGTACACCATGCTCAACCATCCGATCAACCAGACACTCTTGTTTAAGAAGTACACCATGCTCAACCATCCGATCTACAAGACACTATTCTTTAAGAAGTACACCATGCTCAACCATCCGATCAACCAGACACTCTTGTTTAAGAAGTACACCATGCTCAACCATCCGATCTACAAGACACTATTCTTTAAGAAGTACACCATGCTCAACCATCCGATCAACCAGACACTCTTGTTTAAGAAGTACACCATGCTCAACCATCCGATCTACAAGACACTATTCTTTAAGAAGTACACCATGCTCAACCATCCGATCAACCAGACACTCTTGTTTAAGAAGTACACCATGCTCAACCATCCGATCAACCAGACACTCTTCTTTAAGAAGTACACCATGCTCAACCATACGATCTACAAGACACTATTCTTTAAGAAGTACACCATGCTCAACCATCCGATCAACCAGACACTCTTCTTTAAGAAGTACACCATGCTCAACCATCCGATCTACAAGACACTATTCTTTAAGAAGTACACCATGCTCAACCATCCGATCAACCAGACACTCTTGTTTAAGAAGTACACCATGCTCAACCATCCGATCTACAAGACACTATTCTTTAAGAAGTACACCATGCTCAACCATCCGATCAACCAGACACTCTTGTTTAAGAAGTACACCATGCTCAACCATCCGATCTACAAGACACTATTCTTTAAGAAGTACACCATGCTCAACCATCCGATCAACCAGACACTCTTGTTTAAGAAGTACACCATGCTCAACCATCCGATCTACAAGACACTATTCTTTAAGAAGTACACCATGCTCAACCATCCGATCAACCAGACACTCTTGTTTAAGAAGTACACCATGCTCAACCATCCGATCAACCAGACACTCTTCTTTAAGTACACCATGCTCAACCATCCGATCAACCAGACACTCTTGTTTAAGAAGTACACCATGCTCAACCATCCGATCAACCAGACACTCTTGTTTAAGAAGTACACCATGCTCAACCATCCGATCAACCAGACACTCTTCTTTAAGAAGTACACCATGCTCAACCATCCGATCAACCAGACACTCTTGTTTAAGAAGTACGCCATGCTCAACCATACGATCAACCAGACACTCTTGTTTAAGAAGTACGCCATGCTCAACCATACGATCAACCAGACACTCTTGTTTAAGAAGTACGCCATGCTCAACCATACGATCAACCAGACACTCTTCTTTAAGAAGTACACCATGCTCAACCATCCGATCAACCAGACACTCTTCTTTAAGAAGTACGCCATGCTCAACCATACGATCAACCAGACACTCTTCTTTAACAAGTACGCCATGCTCAACCATCCGATCTACAAGACACTATTCTTTAAGAAGTACACCATGCTCAACCATCCGATCTACAAGACACTATTCTTTAAGAAGTACACCATGCTCAACCATCCGATCAACAAGACACTATTCTTTAAGAAGTACACCATGCTCAACCATCCGATCAACAAGACACTATTCTTTAAGAAGTACACCATGCTCAACCATCCGATCTACAAGACACTCTTCTTTAAGAAGTACGCCATGCTCAACCATCCGATCAACCAGACACTCTTGTTTAAGAAGTACACCATGCTCAACCATCCGATCTACAAGACACTCTTCTTTAAGAAGTACACCATGCTCAACCATCCGATCTACAAGACACTATTCTTTAAGAAGTACGCCATGCTCAACCATCCGATCAACCAGACACTCTTGTTTAAGAAGTACACCATGCTCAACCATCCGATCTACAAGACACTCTTCTTTAAGAAGTACACCATGCTCAACCATCCGATCTACAAGACACTATTCTTTAAGAAGTACGCCATGCTCAACCATCCGATCAACCAGACACTCTTGTTTAAGAAGTACACCATGCTCAACCATCCGATCTACAAGACACTCTTCTTTAAGAAGTACACCATGCTCAACCATCCGATCTACAAGACACTATTCTTTAAGAAGTACGCCATGCTCAACCATCCGATCAACCAGACACTCTTGTTTAAGAAGTACACCATGCTCAACCATCCGATCTACAAGACACTATTCTTTAAGAAGTACACCATGCTCAACCATCCGATCAACCAGACACTCTTGTTTAAGAAGTACACCATGCTCAACCATCCGATCTACAAGACACTATTCTTTAAGAAGTACACCATGCTCAACCATCCGATCAACCAGACACTCTTGTTTAAGAAGTACACCATGCTCAACCATCCGATCTACAAGACACTATTCTTTAAGAAGTACACCATGCTCAACCATCCGATCAACCAGACACTCTTGTTTAAGAAGTACACCATGCTCAACCATCCGATCTACAAGACACTATTCTTTAAGAAGTACACCATGCTCAACCATCCGATCAACCAGACACTCTTGTTTAAGAAGTACACCATGCTCAACCATCCGATCAACCAGACACTCTTCTTTAAGAAGTACACCATGCTCAACCATACGATCTACAAGACACTATTCTTTAAGAAGTACACCATGCTCAACCATCCGATCAACCAGACACTCTTCTTTAAGAAGTACACCATGCTCAACCATCCGATCTACAAGACACTATTCTTTAAGAAGTACACCATGCTCAACCATCCGATCAACCAGACACTCTTGTTTAAGAAGTACACCATGCTCAACCATCCGATCTACAAGACACTATTCTTTAAGAAGTACACCATGCTCAACCATCCGATCAACCAGACACTCTTGTTTAAGAAGTACACCATGCTCAACCATCCGATCTACAAGACACTATTCTTTAAGAAGTACACCATGCTCAACCATCCGATCAACCAGACACTCTTGTTTAAGAAGTACACCATGCTCAACCATCCGATCTACAAGACACTATTCTTTAAGAAGTACACCATGCTCAACCATCCGATCAACCAGACACTCTTGTTTAAGAAGTACACCATGCTCAACCATCCGATCAACCAGACACTCTTCTTTAAGAAGTACACCATGCTCAACCATCCGATCAACCAGACACTCTTGTTTAAGAAGTACACCATGCTCAACCATCCGATCAACCAGACACTCTTGTTTAAGAAGTACACCATGCTCAACCATCCGATCAACCAGACACTCTTCTTTAAGAAGTACACCATGCTCAACCATCCGATCAACCAGACACTCTTGTTTAAGAAGTACGCCATGCTCAACCATACGATCAACCAGACACTCTTGTTTAAGAAGTACGCCATGCTCAACCATACGATCAACCAGACACTCTTGTTTAAGAAGTACGCCATGCTCAACCATACGATCAACCAGACACTCTTCTTTAAGAAGTACACCATGCTCAACCATCCGATCAACCAGACACTCTTCTTTAAGAAGTACGCCATGCTCAACCATACGATCAACCAGACACTCTTCTTTAAGAAGTACGCCATGCTCAACCATCCGATCTACAAGACACTATTCTTTAAGAAATACCACCACCGCTTTATTCATCCGGGATGCATAAGCAACATTCTCGTATTCTACCTTCTCTCCTACAGCGACCAGAAACTCCTCCACCGTGACAGTAGCTTCAGTAACACACCTAAAGCCGTGCCGAAGTGACAGGAGCGGTATCCCCATTCGGGCTGCCATCCCCGCCAAAATCAGGGTAATTTCGATACGACAAACAAAATACTTAATTATACCACTACAAAAATAATAACCTTAATCATGCACTGAAGAAAACCAAAAAAGCCACCAAAAATAGAAAACCGAAAGAAAGTTCTGAATATCTAACTCGACACAACACACGCACTCCTTCGCTCATACAATTCCCAGCACTCCCAGCATAGAGAGAGAGAGAGAGAGAGAGAGAGAGAGAGAGAGAGAGAGAGAGAGAGAGAGAGAGAGAGAGAGAGCTTGGAGAGAGAGAGAGAGCGCGCTTTGAGAGAGAGCGCATGGAGAGAGAGAGAGAGTGCATGGAGAGAGAGAGAGAACGCGCATGTAGAGAGAGATAGCTTAGAGAGAGAGAGATAGCTTTGAGAGAGAGAGAGCTTTGAGAGAGAGAGAGAGCTTGGAGAGAGAGAGAGAGCTTGGAGAGAGAGAGAGAGCTTGGAGAGAGAGAGAGAGCTTGGAGAGAGAGATAGAGATAGCTTGGAGGGAGAGACAGATAGCTTGGAGGGAGAGACAGATAGCTTGGAGGGAGAGACAGATAGCTTGGAGGGAGAGAGAGACAGATAGCTTGGAGGGAGAGAGAGACAAATAGCTTGGAGAGAGAGATAGCTTGGAGAGAGAGAGAAAGCTTGGAAAGAGAGAGAGAAAGCTTGGAGAGAGAGAGAGAAGCATTGTTGTGCTCCTCGGCCGGGTCTTACACCAGCCCATGATTCATTGCAAATGAAATGTCACCCTGGTATGCTGTAATGTGGGGCGGCCCGCTCCCCTGCTGTGTAATTGAATTTTACAGCCATATAAACAGCAGTGAGGAGTGTGTGTGTGTGTTATTAATGCTGGTGTTTATGTGCCTCTTATGTGCCAACAGAGAGAGTAGAGGCCCCAGCGGGACAGTAGCAGAAACACACAGACGGGTTGGTACGGCAGAGATGTCACCTACTAGCAACTGCACTGACACCGACGGTCACACACACACTAACGGCCTACACATATTCACTCACCAACTTCAATGCCCCACAAACACAGCAGCCCACGCTGCCCTTCACCCCCCACACACACACTAATATACTAATACAACATAGACATGAGGATCCGTGGCAAAAATGAAAACACAAAGCACACCTAACTCTGTGGTCCATTAAAAACCTGGTGTATGTAACATACTGTGTTCTATAGCTGTAACATATTGTGTTCTATAGCTGTAACATATTGTGTTCTATAGCTGTAACATATTTGTCACGAATATTACAGAAGGTGACTCCCCTTCTTGTTCGGGTGGCGCCCGGCGGTCGTCGACGCCGGTCTACTAGCTATTACCGATCCTTTGTTCTGTCTGATTGGTATCACCTGTTTCTTGTTTGGTTGTTAGGGTGGGGTTATATAAGTTTGTTCAGCCCGCTTCTGTTTCGTGCGGGCTTGTTCGTCTGTTTTGTGTTAGAGTGTTTTTGTTTGCATTTTCGGGTTTCGTGCTGTCCGTTAATTATTTCTGATATTTTGTTTCTTACTTTTGTTCATGTTATTCTTCCTGGACATTAAAGCGTGTTTTTCCCACATCCTTTTGCTCTCTGCGCCTGACTCCACACCTCTTCACTCATTAATTGTAACAGAAGCCCGCACCACGATATGGAGTCAGCAGGAGCAGCGACCACTCCTCTTCCCACGATGGAGGAGAGAGTCCATCACACGTCCATCCTCCATCGCCTAGGATCAGCGATGGATCAAATGATGGAGAGGATGGATCGTTGGGAGGGGAATGGTCTCCCTACTACCCCACCGACCCTCCCACCAGCAACTCTACCTTCTCCCCCATCGGGATCCGGTTCCAGCGCTCTGCGCATTATGCCTCCGAGGGAGTACGATGGAGCAGTGACGGGGTGCCAGGGATTCCTGCTTCAACTAGAACTCTACCTGGCCACCATTCGGCCGGCTCCCTCGGACGAGCAGAGCATGTGAGTCCTCATCACATGCCTTACGGGTAGAGCCCTTGAGTGGGCCAATGCAGTCTGGAACGGGCCTGATTCAGCAAAGGGAAATTACCCGGAGTTCACCCGCCGTTTCAGGGCCGTGTTCGATCACCCTCCAGAGGGTCGAGCGGCGGGTGAGAGGTTGTTCCATCTCAGGCAGGGGACGAGAAGCGCGCAGGACTTCGCGCTGGAGTTCCGGACCTTGGCCGCTGGAGCAGGGTGGAATGACAGGGCCCTGATAGACCATTACCGGTGTAGCCTGAGAGAGGACGTCCGCAGGGAGCTGGCTTGTCGGGACACTACACTTAGCCTGGATGGACTGATAGACCTGTCAATCCGGTTGGACCATCTGCTAGCTGCTTGCAGATGTTCTGAAAGGGTCCTGTCAGTTCTACCTCCTGATCCTCCTGCTCCTATCCCGATGGAGCTAGGAGGGCCCGCGTCAAGGGAGATCGGAGGAGGAGGCTGCTCCTGTACCAGTTGTGGCCGGAGAGGGCACACGTCTGGTCGGTGCTGGAGGAATTCATCTGGGAATCGAGAAGGCAGGCAGAACACTCCTCGGTCACCCCAGGTGAGTAAGCACCACACTTTCCCAGAGTTTCCTGTTGGTCACATGTTCTTATTAATTTGTTTCCTTAATTATTCTCCTTCTCTCCAGCATAAGGCACTGGTAGATTCAGGCGCAGCTGGAAACTTTATAGATCGCGGACTCGCTCAGAGGTTGAGGATTCCGTTAGTAAAAGTAGAACCCCCTTTTCCCGTGCACTCTTTAGATAGTCGACCATTAGGGTCAGGACTGGTGAGGAAAGCCACAATTCCGTTGGAGATGATTACGCAGGGGAATCACAAGGAGGGAATTAGTCTGTTCCTTATCGATTCACCTGCGTTTCCGGTGGTGTTGGGGATTCCCTGGCTAGCTATTCATAATCCTAAGATTTCGTGGAGACAGGGAACTCTCCAGGGGTGGTCTGATGAGTGTTCAGGCAGGTGTGTAGGGGTTTCCATCGGTGCGACAACGGTGGAGAGTCCAGACCAGGTTTCCACCGTGCGCATTCCAGCTGAGTATGACGATTTGGCTATCGCTTTCAGTAAAAAGAAGGCGACCCAATTACCACCCCATCGTCAGGGGCATTGCGTGAAAAAAAACCCACTACCTCTCATTGCTACGGCAGTGGAATCATTTCACGGAGCGCAGTTCTTCACGAAACTGGATCTCAGGAGTGCGTATGATCTGGTGCGTATTCGGAAGGGAGATGAGTGGAAAACGGCATTTAGCACTACATCTGGCCATTATGAGTACCTCGTCATGCCATACGGGTTAAAGAATGCTCCAGCTATATTTCAATCCTTCGTGGATGAGATTCTCAGAGACCTGCATGGAAGGGGTGTAGTGGTGTATATTGACGATATTTGGATCTACTCCACTCCACGCACTGCGCATGTGTCTCTGGTGCGCAAGGTTCTTAGACGACTGCTGGAGCATGACCTGTACGTGAAGGTGGAGAAATGTGAGTTTTCCAAACGATCAGTTTCCTTCCTGGGTTATCGCATTTCCAGCTCTGGGTTGGTAATGGAAGGTGACCGCGTAAAGGCTGTGCGTAATTGGCCGACTCCGACCACGGTAAAGGAGGTGCAGCGGTTCTTAGGGTTTGCCAATTACTACCTGAGGTTTATCCGGGGTTTTGGTCAGGTAGCAGCTCCTATTACCTCACTGCTGAAGGGGGGGGCCGGTGCGTTTGCAGTGGTCAGCAGAGGCGGACGGAGCTTTTCGTAGGTTGAAGGTGATGTTCACTGAGGCGCCGGTGTTGGCGCATCCGGACCCTTCTTTGGCGTTTATTGTAGAGGTGGACGCATCCGAGACTGGGGTTGGAGCGGTGCTCTCACAGCGTTCGGGTGTGCCACCGAAGCTCCGCCCCTGTGCCTTTTTCGAAGAAACTCAGGCCAACGGAGCGGAATTATGATGTGGGGGATAGGGAGTTGTTGGCTATGGTTAGGGCCCTGAAGGTGTGGAGACACTGGCTTGAGGGGGCTAAGCACCCTTTCCTTATCTGGACTGACCACCGTAACCTGGAGTATATCCGATCAGCTAGGAGACTGAATCCTCGTCAGGCAAGGTGGGCCATGTATTTCACCAGATTTAGTTTTACTATCTCGTATCGACCAGGTTCTCTCAACACTAAGGCTGACGCGCTGTCACGACTCTATGACACTGAGGACAGGTCCATCGATCCTACTCCCATCATTCCGGCAGCTAATCTGGTGGCACCAGTAGTATGGGAGGTGGACGCGGACATCGAGCAGGCGCTAAGGGAGGAACCTGCGTCTCCACAGTGTCCGCAGGGTCGTAGGTATGTGCCGCTCGCTGTTCGTGATCAATTGATTCGATGGGCTCATAGTCTACCCTCGTCGGGGCACCCAGGTATTTATAGGACAGTGCGAGGTCTTCTGAGGAAGTACTGGTGGCCCACTTTGGTGAGGGATGTGCGATTCTATGTCTCCTCCTGTTCAGTGTGCGCCCAGAGTAAGGCTCCTAGACACCTGCCACGAGGTAAATTACAACCTCTCCCCGTTCCACAACGGCCCGTGGACCCATCTATCGGTGGATGTTCTCAGGGTAACACAACGATCCTGGTCGTTGTGGATCGGTTCTCTAAGTCCTGCTGTCTTATCCTATTGACCAGTCTCCCTACGGCCCTACAGACTGCGGAAGCTCTTTTCACCCATGTCTTCCGGCACTACGGGGTGCCCGAGGATATAGTTTCTGATCGGGGCCCCCAGTTTACCTCCCGTGTATGGAGGGCATTTATGGAACGTCTGGGGGTCTCGGGCAGCCTGACCTCAGGGTATCACCCGGTGAATAATGGGCAGGTGGAGAGAGTGAACCAGGAGGTGGGTAAGTTTCTGCGGTCGTATTGCCAGGACCGGCCAGGGGAGTGGGCGAAATACATTCCCTGGGCAGAAATGGACTCACTAAGCCACTCCTCTACCAACATGTCACCATTTGAGTGTGTGTTGGGGTACCAGCCAGTCCTGGCACCTTGGCATCACTGCCAGACTGAGGCTCCTGTGGTGGAGGAGTGGGTGCAGCGCTCTAAGGAGACCTGGAGGGCTGTCCAAGAGTCATTACGCCAAGCGAGTGTAAGGCAGAAGAAGAGCGCTGACCGTCACCGCAGTGAGGCCCCCGTGTTTGCACCTGGGGACAGGGTCTGGTTCTCGACCCGAAACCTGCCCCTCCGCTTGCCCTGCCGGAAGCTGGGTCCGCAGTGTATAGGGCCATTTAAAGTCCTGAGGAGAATAAACGAGGTTTGTTATCGATTATTACTTCCTTCGTATTATTGCATTAACCCCTCGTTTCATGTGTCTCTTCTCAGGCCGCTGGTAGCTGGTCCCATGCAGGAAGGTGAGGTTCCGGAGGTTCCTCCGCCCCCTCTGGACATCGAGGGGTCCTCGGCGTACACGATACGGCGTACACGATACGAGCTATTCTGGACTCGAGACGCCAGGTGAGGGGCTTGCAGTACCTCGTTGACTGGGAGGGGTACGGTCCAGAGGAGAGGTGCTGGGTTCCGGTGGGGGATATTCTAGATCCATCTATGTTGAGAGAGTTCCATCGCCTCCATCCGGATCGCTCAGCGCCTCGGCCCCCGGGTCGTCCCCGAGGCCGGTGTCGGCGCGCTGCGGGTACTGTCACGAATATTACCGAAGGTGACTCCCCTTCTTGTTCGGGTGGCGCCCGGCGGTCGTCGTCGCCGGTCTACTAGCTGTAACATACTATGTTTTACAGTTATAACATATTGTGTTCTATAGCTGTAACATATTGTGTTCTATAGTTATAACATATTGTGTTCTATAGCTGTAACATATTGTGTTCTACAGTTATAACATATTGTGTTCTATAGCTGTAACATATTGTGTTCTATAGTTATAACATATTGTGTTCTATAGTTGTAACATATTGTGTTCTATAGTTATAACATATTGTGTTCTATAGTTGTAACATATTGTGTTCTATAGTTATAACATATTGTGTTATATAGTTGTAACATATTGTGTTCTATAGTTATAACATATTGTGTTCTATAGTTGTAACATATTGTGTTCTATAGTTATAACATATTGTGTTCTATAGTTCTAACATATTGTGTTATATAGTTGTAACATATTGTGTTCTATAGTTATAACATATTGTGTTCTATAGTTGTAACATATTGTGTTCTATAGTTCTAACATATTGTGTTCTATAGTTCTAACATATTGTGTTCTATAGTTCTAATATATTGTGTTCTATAGCTGTAACATATTGTGTTATATAGTTGTAACATATTGTGTTCTATAGTTCTAATATATTGTGTTCTATAGCTGTAACATATTGTGTTATATAGTTGTAACATATTGTGTTCTATAGTTGTAACATATTGTGTTATATAGTTATAACATATTGTGTTCTATAGTTGTAACATATTGTGTTCTATAGTTGTAACATATTGTGTTCTATAGTTATAACATATTGTGTTCTATAGTTCTAACAATTTGTGTTCTATAGTTGTAACATATTGTGTTCTATAGTTGTAACATATTGTGTTATATAGTTGTAACATATTGTGTTCTATAGTTGTAACATATTGTGTTCTATAGTTGTAACATATTGTGTTCTATAGTTGTAACATATTGTGTTCTATAGTTGTAACATATTGTGTTCTATAGTTATAACATATTGTGTTATATAGTTGTAACATATTGTGTTATATAGTTGTAACATATTGTGTTCTATAGTTGTAACATATTGTGTTCTATAGTTGTAACATATTGTGTTCTATAGTTATAACATATTGTGTTCTATAGTTATAACATATTGTGTTCTATAGTTGTAACATATTGTGTTCTATAGTTATAACATATTGTGTTATATAGTTGTAACATATTGTGTTATATAGTTGTAACATATTGTGTTCTATAGTTGTAACATATTGTGTTCTATAGTTGTAACATATTGTGTTCTATAGTTGTAACATATTGTGTTCTATAGTTGTAACATATTGTGTTCTATAGCTGTAACATATTGTGTTCTATAGTTGTAACATATTGTGTTCTATAGTTCTAACATATTGTGTTCTATAGTTCTAATATATTGTGTTCTATAGTTGTAACATATTGTGTTCTATAGTTCTAACATCTTGTGTTCTATAGTTCTAATATATTGTGTTATATAGTTGTAACATATTGTGTTATATAGTTGTAACATATTGTGTTCTATAGTTGTAACATATTGTGTTATATAGTTGTAACATATTGTGTTCTATAGTTATAACATATTGTGTTCTATAGTTGTAACATATTGTGTTATATAGCTGTAACATATTGTGTTCTATAGCTGTAACATATTGTGTTCTATAGTTCTAACATATTGTGTTCTATAGTTGTAACATATTGTGTTCTATAGTTCTAATATATTGTGTTATATAGTTGTAACATATTGTGTTCTATAGTTCTAACATATTGCGTTCTATAGTTCTAACATATTGTGTCTTTTATACAGTAGCTTGGAGAATAAATCAATGTGACTGGATGACAACATATTGTATTCTATAGTTGTAACATATTGTGTTATATGGTTGTAATATATTGTGTCTTTCATACAGTAGCTTGGAGAATAAATCAATGTGACTGAATGACAACATAATGATGTTTGTTTCCAATATAAGGGGTGTTTTCCTAAAGAAGTTAAAAACCGCTTCACGTTTCGTTTCCTTGCCACGATACTAACGAGTATGGCAATACTGGTATCGTCCCAGCCCTAATGCACACATTCACACACCTTATGTCAAATTGCCACCAAAAGAAGTGAATTATTCAGAAACACACAACCATCCATACTCTGGACCCTTACAGAGGAGGCAGTAACCATGGTCTGTAACGATCCAACAGCTGGCCCATCACAGGTGGCGTGTGGATAGGGAACTGTGTCCCTCCAGGCAACCCTGGGGACAGTCTACCCACCCTAACTAAACCCTCCAGATGACATCACCCCACCGTCAGCTATCCCCTCCCCCAGGGACAGGAAGTCTGTCCTCACAAAACACCAACCACAGCTTTAGTCCCCAATACAACCCACCGATCCCAATGTCCCCGCAAATCTACCCTGGGGATTTGTTGTTGTTGTTGTATCTCAAAGGGACTCCAGCGTCTGCATCTAGAGCTGGGATAGGCTGCCCAGTCACCACAGGGATGGCTCGTCCTGGGTCACTTTTATCCCCCAGGGTGTGTGTGTGTGTGGGGGGGGGGGCATTCAACACTTTTATCACCAGTTACAGCTCAGCGGTTTACCAGCTCTGTCTGTCTGTCTGTTTCTCTGTCTGTGTGCCAGCCTGTCTGTCTCGTAACACCACCAGGGATTTATAGACCACGCTATAGCATGGTGTATGATGATGACACTGGAGAGAGAGGGGGGGGGGGCTGGTGTTTTAGAGCTGGACGGGCAGTGGGGTGTGTGTGTGTGTGTGTCTGGGTACTTGTCTGTCTGTCTGTCAGTCAGAGGGAGCTGGGCTATTGGAACAGTAAATCGAGCGTACGTGTGGCCTGTCACGGCACTCTAAAAGTCTACGGTCATGTCTGGCGTCAGTGTAAGTGCGAGTGGATTCACTGTGGTAAACACAGAATCAATGGTCAAGTGTGGGTGTGTAAATGAATGTGTTTGACAGGCACAAGCTACCCTGGTTGCACGTCCGGGAGTCCTTGTGGTTCTCAAACTGAAATGACAAACCGAGTTCATCACTGTGTGTGCATCCCTCGCACAGCATGAGGGACAGTGTGTGCGTCCCTGGCACAGCATGAGGGACAGTGTGTGTGTCCCTGGCACAGCACGAGGGACAGTGTGTGTGTCCCTGGCACAGCATGAGGGACAGTGTGTGTGTCCCTGGCACAGCATGAGGGACAGTGTGTGTGTCCCTGGCACAGCATGAGGGACAGTGTGTGTGTCCCTGGCACAGCATGAGGGACAGTGTGTGTGTCCCTGGCACAGCATGAGGGACAGTGTGTGTGTCCCTGGCACAGCATGAGGGACAGTGTGTGTGTCCCTGGCACAGCATGAGGGACAGTGTGTGTGTGTCCCTGGCACAGCATGAGGGACAGTGTGTGTGTCCCTGGCACAGCATGAGGGACAGTGTGTGTGTCCCTGGCACAGCATGAGGGACAGTGTGTGTGTCCCTGGCACAGCATGAGGGACAGTGTGTGTGTCCCTGGCACAGCATGAGGGACAGTGTGTGTGTCCCTGGCACAGCATGAGGGACAGTGTGTGTGTCCCTGGCACAGCCTGAGGGACAGTGTGTGTGTCCCTGGCACAGCATGAGGGACAGTGTGTGTGTCCCTGGCACAGCACGAGGGACAGTGTGTGTGTCCCTGGCACAGCATGAGGGACAGTGTGTGTGTCCCTGGCACAGCACGAGGGACAGTGTGTGTGTCCCTGGCACAGCATGAGGGACAGTGTGTGTGTCCCTGGCACAGCATGAGGGACAGTGTGTGTGTCCCTGGCACAGCATGAGGGACAGTGTGTGTGTCCCTGGCACAGCATGAGGGACAGTGTGTGTGTCCCTGGCACAGCATGAGGGACAGTGTGTGTGTCCCTGGCACAGCATGAGGGACAGTGTGTGTGTCCCTGGCACAGCATGAGGGACAGTGTGTGTGTCCCTGGCACAGCATGAGGGACAGTGTGTGTGTCCCTGGCACAGCATGAGGGACAGTGTGTGTGTGTGTCCCTGGCACAGCATGAGTGACAGTGTGCGACCGACTCTCTCCCCACCGAGTATGACCTTCCCTCCGAGCAGGGGGTCCTTTCTCTATCCCTCTATCCCTCTCTCTCCTTCATCTCAGTTTTTCT
Source organism: Oncorhynchus gorbuscha (assembly GCF_021184085.1). Classification (NCBI taxonomy): domain Eukaryota; kingdom Metazoa; phylum Chordata; class Actinopteri; order Salmoniformes; family Salmonidae; genus Oncorhynchus; species Oncorhynchus gorbuscha. The sequence goes on along the minus strand of NW_025745267.1, from coordinate 90,578 downwards.
AAGGGACACTGGGGGACCTTGATCACGGGAGGAGTGTTGAGTTCATGAACACACCATCCATCCATCACCCAGACATGCGCTAGTTCAAACCCTGACACACAGAGATGGCCGCAAGAAGGAACTGGGGTGTGTGTGTGTGTGTGTGTGTGTGTGTGTGTGTGTGTGTGTGTGTGTGTGTGTGTGTGTGTGTGTGTGTGTGTGTGTGTGTGTGTGTGTGTGTGTGTGTGTGTGTGTGTGTGTGTGTGTGTGTGTGTTTGCAATTCACAGTTGTGGCAAAATGGTTTGAGAATAACACAAAATATTAATATCCACAAAGTTTGCTGCTTCAGTGTCTTTCGATATTTTTTTGTCAGATGTTACTATGGAATACTGAAGTATAATTACAAGCATTTCATAAGTGTCAAAGGCTTTTATTGACAATTACATGAAGTTGATGCAAAGAGTCAATATTTGCAGTGTTGGCCCTTCATTTTCAAGGCCTCTGCAATCCACTCTGGCATGCTGTCAATTAACTTCTGGGACACATCCTGACTGATGGCACCATTCTTGCATAATCAATGCTTGGATTTTGTTAGAATTTATGGGGTCGTGTTTGTCCACCCACCTCTTGAGGATTGACCACAAGTTCTCAATGGGATTAAGGACTGGGGAGTTTCCTGACCATGGACCCAAAATATCGATGTTTTGTTCCCAGAGCCACTTAGTTATCACTTTTGCCTTATGGCAAGGTGCTCCATCATGCTGGAAAAGGCATTGTTCTTCACCAAACTGTTCCTGGATGGTTGGGAGAAGTTGCTCTCGGAGGATGTGTTGGCACCATTGTGAGTGAGCCCACTCCCTTGGCTGAGAAGCAACCCCACACATGCATGGTCTCAGGATGCTTTACTGTTGGCATGACACAGGACTGATGGTAGCGCTCACCTTGTCTTCTCCGGACAAGCTTTTTTCCAGATGCCCCAAACAATCGGAAAGGGGATTCATCAGAGAAAATTACTTTACCCCAGTCCTCAGCAGCCCAATACCTGTACCTTTTGCAGAATATCAGTCTGTCCCTGATGTTGTTCCTAGATAGAAGTGGCTTCTTTGCTGCCCTTCTTGACACCAGGCCATCCTCAAAGTCTTCGCCTCATTGTGCGTGCAGATGCACTCACACCTGCCTGCTGCCATTCCTGAGCAAGCTCTGTACTGGTGGTGCCCCGATCCCGCAGCTGAATCAACTTTAGGAGACGGTCCTGGCGCTTGCTGGACTTTCTTGGGCGCCCTGAAGCTTTCTTCACAACAATTGAACCGCTCTCCTTGAAGTTCTTGATGATCTGATAAATGGTTGATTTAGGTGCAATCTTACTGGCAGCAATATCCTTGCCTGTGAAGCCCTTTTTTTTGTCCAAAGCAATGATGATGGCATGTGTTACCTTGCAGGTAACCATGGTTGACAGAGGAAGAACAATGATTCCAAGCACCACCCTCCATTTTAAGCTTCCAGTCTATTATTCGAACTCAATCAGCATGACAGAGTGATCTCCAGCCTTGTCCTCGTCAACATTCACACCTGTGTTAATGAGAGAATCACTGACATGATGTCAGCTGGTCCTTTTGTGGCAGGGCTGAAATGCAGTGGAATTGTTTTGGGGGAATTCTGTTCATTTGCATGGAAAGAGGGACTTTGCAATTAATTGCAATTCATCAGATCACTCTTCATAACATTCTGGAGTATATCCAAATTGCCATCATACAAACTGAGGCAGCAGACTGTGAAAATTAATATCTGTGTCATTCTCAAAACTTTTGGCCACGACTGCACTGTACGTGTGTGTAGGCAAGACCATGGTGCTTGCCTACGGAGCTGTGAGGGGAACGGCACCTCAGTACCTCCAGGCTCTGATCAGGCCCTACACCCAAACAAGGGCACTGCGTTCATCCACCTCTGGCCTGCTCGCCTCCCTACCACTGAGGAAGTACAGCTCCCGCTCAGCCCAGTCAAAACTGTTCGCTGCTCTGGCCCCCCAATGGTGGAACAAACTCCCTCACGACGCCAGGACAGCGGAGTCAATCACCACCTTCCGGAGACACCTGAAACCCCACCTCTTTAAGGAATACCTAGGATAGGATAAGTAATCCTTCTAACCCCCCTTTAAGATGTAGATGCACTATTGTAAAGTGACTGTTCCACTGGATGTCATAAGGTGAATGCACCAATTTGTAAGTCGCTCTGGATAAGAGCGTCTGCTAAATGACTTAAATGTAAATGTAAATGTAAATGTTTCATCCCTGTGTGTGTGTGTGTGTGTGTGTGTGTGTGTGTGTGTGTAAACATAGAAACAGTTCACTGCTCAGAGCGACCCATCCCAGCTCAACTGAGGCACACACCCGGCCCAATATGATGGATGATACCAAGTGGAAATAACTCATTCAACAGTGCATTTACATTGTAATGGATGACAGGTGTTCGGTGTCGGCCTCCACAACAGTGAGCAGAGATAAACAAAGACAGACAGGGTGTCAGACATTAGCGTGTGAGAGTGTGTGAGAGTGTGTGAGAGTGTGTGAGAGTGTGTGAGAGTGTGTGAGAGTGTGTGAGAGTGTGTGAGAGTGTGTGGGGCTGATACCATCGCTCTGCTGAGCCATCGGAGAGAGGACGTGCGCTTGAGCATGTAGACATGCGGCTGTGTTTGTCATGTGTGTTTGCCTGGGTGTGTGTGTGGGTGCGTATGTCATGTGTGTTTGCCTGGGTGTGTATGTGGGTGTGTATGTGGTGTGGTGTGTGTTTGCTTGGGTGTGTGTGTGGGTGCGTATGTCGTGTGTGTTTGCCTGGCGGCGTGTGTTGGTGCGTATGTCGTGTGTGTATGTGGGTGTGTATGTCATGTGTGTTTGCCTGGGTGTGTATGTGGGTGTGTGTTTGCCTGGGTGTGTATGTGGGTGTGTGTTTGCCTGGGTGTGTATGTGGGTGTGTATGTGGGTGTGTGTTTGCCTGGGTGTGTATGTGGGTGTGTATGTGGTGTGTGTTTGCCTGGGTGTGTATGTGGGTGTGTGTTTGCCTGGGTGTGTATGTGGGTGTGTATGTGGGTGTGTGTTTGCCTGGGTGTGTATGTGGGTCTGTATGTGGTGCGTGTTTGCCTGGGTGTGTATGTGGTGTGTGTTTGCCTGGGTGTGTATGTGGGTGTGTATGTGGTGTGTGTTTGCCTGGGTGTGTATGTGGTGTGTGTTTGCCTGGGTGTGTATGTGGGTGTGTATGTGGTGTGTGTTTGCCTGGGTGTGTATGTGGGTGTGTATGTGGTGTGTGTTTGCCTGGGTGTGTATTTGGGTGTGTGTTTGCCTGGGTGTGTATGTGGGTGTGTATGTGGGTGTGTGTTGGCCTGGGTGTGTATGTGGGTGTGTGTTTGCCTGGGTGTGTATGTGGGTGTGTATGTGGGTGTGTGTTTGCCTGGGTGTGTATGTGGGTGTGTATGTGGTGCGTGTTTGCCTGGGTGTGTATGTGGGTGTGTGTTTGCCTGGGTGTGTATGTGGGTGTGTATGTGGTGTGTGTTTGCCTGGGTGTGTATGTGGTGTGTGTTTGCCTGGGTGTGTATGTGGGTGTGTATGTGGTGTGTGTTTTCCTGGGTGTGTATGTGGGTGTGTATGTGGTGTGTGTTTGCCTGGGTGTGTATGTGGTGTGTGTATGTGGCTCAGTGATAACTGCATTGTACAAGTAATCTGCATCAGAGTCTCTCCAGGAATTTAAAATCAGATTTTGGAGTTGGTGGGTTGCAGAATACACACACACACACACACACACACACACACACACACACACACACACACACACACACACACACACACACACACACACACACACACACACACACACACACACACACACACACACACACACACAGGAGGGGGGTGAGAGAGAGGAGGGGAGAAGAGAGGGGGTGAGAGAGAGTGAGAGAGAGGAGGGGAGGAGAGAGGGGGTGGGGGGTGAGAGAGAGGAGGGGAGAAGAGAGGGGGTGAGAGAGAGGAGGGGAGGAGAGAGGGGGTGAGAGAAAGGAGGGGAGAAGAGAGGGGGTGAGAGAGAGGAGGGGAGGAGAGAGGGGGTGGGGGGGTGAGAGAGAGGAGGGGAGGAGAGAGGGGGGGTGAGAGGGAGGAGGGGAGAAGAGAGGGGGGTGAGAGAGAGGAGGGGAGGAGAGAGGGGGTGAGAGAGAGGAGGGGGAGAGAGGGGGGTGAGAGAGAGGAGGGGAGAAGAGAGGGGGTGAGAGAGAGGGAGGGAGGAGAGAGGGGGTGAGAGAGAGGAGGGGAGAAGAGAGGGGGTGAGAGAGAGGACGGGAGGAGAGAGGGCGGGGGTGAGAGAGAGGAGGGGAGAAGAGAGGGGGTGAGAGAGAGGAGGAGAGGAGAGAGGGGGGGTGAGAGAGAGGAGGGGAGGAGAGAGGGGGTGAGAGAGAGGAGGGGAGGAGAGGGGGGGTGAGAGAGAGGAGGGGAGGAGAGAGGGGGGTGAGAGAGAGGAGGGGAGAAGAGAGGGGGTGAGAGAGAGGAGGGGAGGAGAGAGGGGGTGAGAGAGAGGAGGGGAGGAGGGGGGTGAGAGAGAGGAGGGGAGAAGAGAGGGGGGGTGAGAGAGTGGAGGGGAGGAGAGGGGGGTGAGAGAGAGGAGGGGAGGAGAGAGGGGGTGAGAGAGAGAGGGGAGAAGAGGGGGGTGAGAGAGAGGGAGGGAGGAGAGAGGGGGGGTGAGAGAGAGGAGGGGAGAAGAGAGGGGGTGAGAGAGAGGGAGGGGAGGAGAGGGGGGTGAGAGAGAGGAGGGGAGAAGAGAGGGGGTGAGAGAGGGAGGGGAGGAGAGAGGGGGGTGAGAGAGAGGAGGGGAGGATCGAGGGGGTGAGAGAGAGGAGGGGAGAAGAGAGGGGGGGTGAGAGAGAGGGAGGGAGGAGAATATATAAGTAGAGGAAAGGAAAGAGGCGCACGTGACATGAAAGAGAAAGCAGGATAAAAGAGAACAAGAGGGAGAGGAGGAAGTCCTGAGTAGAGGGGGCTTCTCTAGTCCGTCACATTGGTAATACAGCACCTAAGGTGTTCAGCTTCTCGCTTTCCTCCCTCCCTCCCTCACTCCCCATCTCTCAGGGTGACAGCCGACCCACAATAACCCGAGGGCTCGGTAGGAGCTCCTTATACCGCACCGCACTGGAAATGTGACTGATAACATTCCCCTCAGGGTGTCAATCATGACACACACACACACCACTGCATACTGTATGTGTGTGTGTGTGTGTGTGTGTCAGGCAAGAGATGACAGAGACAGAAACAGATGGAGTGAGTTAAGGACAGCTTGTGCATGTTAGTCAGTGTGGTAGTAAGCCAGAGTCTGTGCATGCATATGTGCCATTGTGTTCGTGCGTACGTATGTGTGTAATGTGTACGAGTCGTCCATCTCTGTGTGTGTGTGAGTGAGTGTGTGTATGTGAGTATGTGTGTGTGTGTGTGTGCCATAGGAGAGACGCAGGTGTCTGTGGAAATGTCATCCATTTTCTTTGGGTGGGGTTGACAAATGACGACAAAACGAGGCGTCAGAGCGGTGCCAAGGCAAGCTGGCCGAGCAGCCTTCCTACACAGTGAGGGAGGCTGGGAGAGAAAAACCCCTGCAGCCTAGCAGAGTTGTGAGCACAGAGACCCAGACGCAGCCTGGCGACACACACACACACACACAAACTCCCAAAACACACAGGCACACCCCAACCCCCCACACACACACACACACACACACACACACACACACACACACACACACACACACACACACACACACACACACACACACACACACACACACACACACAATCACCCTCCCCCACACACACACACACACACTCTCCACACACACACTCACCACACACACACACACACAATCCCCCCCCCCACACACACACACACACACACACACACACACACACACACACACACACACACACACACACACACACACACACACACACACACACACACACACACACACACACACTCACCACACACACATGCAAAATCAGTCCGAACATTTATCTAGTGATTTAGCGTATCGAACACCTGGATCATCTCTTTCCGTTGAAATCGTTTCAGGTCCAAAGAAAACTTGGGAGATCAACTTTAAAACCGCGATGACCGTTCTTCATACAACACACTGTAGCCATTTACCTGATCATTAGCGAAATGGAACCTGTAAATATGTCCTAAATCATGATAGAATTGTTCAATTTATGAAACTAGTCTACCTTGAGCGTGCAAAACATTAGGAACGTGGTTCTACACCTGCGTTGCTTGCTGATTGGGGGTTTTAGGCTGGGTTTCTGTACTGCACTTTGAGACATCAGCTGATGTACGAAGGGCTTTATAAATACATGTGACTAATTGATAGGAACACCTGCTCTTTCCATGACAGACTGGCCAGGTAAAACTATGATGCCTTATTGATGTCACTTATTAAACCCACTTCAGACAGTGTGGATGAAGGAGAGGTTAAAGACGGATGTTTCAGCATTGAGACACGGATTGTGTATGTGCACCATTCAGAGGGAGAACGGGCAAAACAACAGATGTTTGTGGCCTTTGAACAGGCCATGGTAGTCGGCGCCGGGCGCACCGGTTTGTGTCAGGATATGCAACGCTGCCGGGGTTTCCCCACGCGCCACAGTTTCCCGCGCGTATCAAGAGTGAGAACTGTGGGAAGCGCTGGAGTCACAGACCATTTTCTGCAGTAGTAACACCTGTTGGACGGAAGAACAAGAAAGGCATTTCCCGCTCCTCTTCCTTCTCAAAGGCATTTCCCGCTCCTCTTCCTTCTTCCTTCTCCCCCCCCTCCCTCCTCTATATCATCTACTTCCCTGGTTCCTAGACCCTTTGTTCCTTTCTGCGCTCCCTTCCTCCCCCTCTTCTTCCTCCCGGGTGAAGGAAGGCAAAGGAGGGCTGAAGGTGAAACCTCGGTTGGGCCCATTCCAACTCTCTTTTATTCTGTGCCACCTGCCAAGCCATTTCAAGACCCTCCGTGTGCTCGTCCGTGCGCCTGTTACCGGCGGGCCGGCTAATTAAATACATCAGATGCTGGACTAAAAAGGCGCGGGTTTTGTCTTTCTCCCGGCAGCGTGTGAATTAATGAAACGGAGCGCAGAGACAGTGAACATTAGTGGGAGCGAGGGAGGCTCCACCCCTCTTTCTGACTTCCAACAGATGGGAAAGGGTGGCACTGTGCCAGGGGAGGCCCAGAGAGAGAGAGAAATCAAATCCGAGAATCAGAGAAAAGAGTGAGGGGGTTTGGGGAAAAAACGAGAGAAAGAGGTGGAGGTACAGAGAGGACAAGTAGGAGGGAGAGCGACAGAGGTACAGAGAGGACAAGTAGGAGGCAGAGCGACAGAGGTACAGAGAGGACAAGTAGGAGGGAGAGCGACAGAGGTACAAAGAGGACAAGTAGGAGGGAGAGCGACAGAGGTACAGAGAGGACAATTAAGAGGGAGAGCGACAGAGGTACAGAGAGGACAATTAGGAGGGAGAGCGACAGAGGTACAGAGAGGACAATTAAGAGGGAGAGCGACAGAGGTACAGAGAGGACAATTAGGAGGGAGAGCGACAGAGGTACAAAGAGGACAATTAGGAGGGAGAGCGACAGAGGTACAGAGAGGACAATTAAGAGGGAGAGCGACAGAGGTACAGAGAGGACAATTAGGAGGGAGAGCGACAGAGGTACAGAGAGGACAATTAAGAGGGAGAGCGACAGAGGTACAGAGAGGACAATTAGGAGGGAGAGCGACAGAGGTACAGAGAGGACAATTAGGAGGGAGAGCGACAGAGGTACAAAGAGGACAAGTAGGAGGGAGAGCGACTGAGGTGCGGCGCTAACAAACACACGGCCACTCGCCGGCACTAGCCCACAATGGTGTCTCTTGGCCTCCCAAAATGTACGGCCATTAACCTGACTCACCCGGGTCTCACCCTGCAATACGGAGCCAGCAGAGGAACGAGGGTGCGAGGAGGAGGAACGAGGGAGAGAGAAGGAGGAACGAGGGAGAGAGGAGGAGGAACGAGGGAGAGAGGAGGAGGAACGGGGGAGAGTGGAGGAGGAACGGGGGAGAGAGGTGGAGGAACGGGGGTGAGAGATGGATGAACGAGGGAGAGAGACGGAGGAACGAGGGAGAGAGGATGAGGAATGGGGGAGAGTGGAGGAGGAACGGGGGTGAGAGATGGAGGAACGAGGGAGAGAGACGGAGGAACGAGGGAGAGAGGAGGAGGAACGGGGGAGAGTGGAGGAGGAACGGGGAAGAGAGGAGGAGGAACGGGGGTGAGAGATGGAGGAACGAGGGAGATAGACGGAGGAACGAGGGAGAGAGGAGGAGGAACGGGGGAGAGTGGAGGAGGAACGGGGGAGAGAGGAGGAGGAACAGGGGTGAGAGATGGAGGAACGAGGGAGATAGACGGAGGAACGAGGGAGAGAGGAGGAGGAACGGGGGTGAGAGATGGAGGAACGAGGGAGAGAGACGGAGGAACGAGGGAGAGAGGAGGAGGAACGGGGGAGAGTGGAGGAGGAACGGGGGAGAGAGGAGGAGGAACGGGGGTGAGAGATGGAGGAACGAGGGAGATAGACGGAGGAACGAGGGAGAGTGGAGGAGGAACGGGGGAGAGAGGAGGAGGAACGGGGTTGAGAGATGGAGGAACGAGGGAGAGAGACGGAGGAACGAGGGAGAGAGACGGAGGAACGAGGGCGGGGCTAAGAGTGAAGAGCGAGTGGGACCAGGGGAGAGGAAAGATGGGATGTGAGAGAGGGACTACGAGAAACGAGACAGGGAAGAGGAGAGAGAGAAACCCAAGGGGGAAGATGAAGGAGGTGAGGTGGTGAGGGGGGAGACTAGGAGAGGGCTCTCTGTAACCCAGAGGTGTTTGAGGAAGTCGGCAGCACACTAGATATGAAGTGTGAACTCTTAGGGAGTACTCTGGGGAGTGAGAAAGTGTGTAAGTAAATAGGCCTCCGGCTGTAGAGCAGAGTACAGAGTACAGAGTACAGAGTACGGGGTGAAGAGATTGCGACAAGAGGACCCGCTTCAGCTAACGTCACTGTAATTATAACCAAGTCAGTTACAGCACCTAGCCTCCATTAAAAACAGGAAAATTACAAGAGCACACACACGCTAACACACACAGGCTAACACACAAAAACCACACAGGCATGCTAACACACACACACAAGCACGCACACAAACACACACACAGGAATGCTAGCGCGCACACACACTCACAAGCACGCACACAAACACACACACGCTAACACACACAAGCACGCACACAAACACACACACAGGCATGCTAGCGCGCACACACACACACACAAGCAAGCACACAAACAGGCATGCTAGCGCGCACACACACACAAGCACGCGCACAAACACACACACAGGCATGCTAGCCAGCACACACACAGGCACGCACACAAACACACACACGCTAACACACACAAGCACGCATACAAACACACACACAGGCATGCTAGCGTGCACACACACACACACACACACACAAGCACGCACACAAACACACACAGGCATGTTAGCGCGCACACACACAGGCACGCACCCAAACACACACAAGCTAACACACACAAGCATGCACACAAACACACACACAGGCATGCTAGTGCGCACACACACACACAGGCATGCTAGCGCGCACACACACAGGCACGCACACAAACACACACACAGGCATGCTAGCGTGCACACACACAGGCACGCACACAAACACACACACAGGCATGCTAGCGTGCACACACACACACAGTCATGCACACAAACACACACACGCTAACACACACAAGCGCGCACACAAACACACACACAGGCATGCTAGTGCGCGCACACACAGACAGGCATGCTAGCGCGCACACACACAGGCACGCACACAAACACACACACAGGCATGCTAGCGCGCACACACACACAAGCACGCACACAAACACACACACGCTAACACACACAGGCACGCACACAAACACACACACAGGCATGCTAGCGCGTGCACACACACACACAGGCACGCACACAAACACACACACAGACACAGGCAAGAAGCCCACTCTCTCATATAGAGAAGCCCCCCCCCCTACACACACACAACATAAAACATGAGAAGAGGCTGCTGTGTGTGTGTGTGTGCCAGTGCGTGTTGATTCCCAGCCTAATTCCTCAGTTTAGTGGAGCATTACGGCTGATCAATAGTGCTGGTGCTGGGGGCCCGTGGGAGTGGTGGGGGACTGCTGTCTCTGCATATTCATGCCATTAACACAGAATAGAGCAGTACTCCACTGGGGCTGCCACTGATGGGGACTGACAAGGCCAATCGCTCGCTACAGTCCCAACGAGGAGAGAGCTCGCTCTATCACGATGCTGTTCCCTCTCTCTCTGTCTGTACTGCTAGCCTCTCTCTCTATGTGTGTGTCTGTACTGCTAGCCTCTCTCTCTCTCTCTCCCTCTCTCTGTCTGTACTGCTAGCCTCTCTCTCTCTGTCTGTACTGCTAGCCTTTCTCTCTCTCTCTCTCTCTCTCTCTCTCTCTCTCTCTCTCTCTCTCTCTCTGTGTGTGTCTCTACTGCTAGCCCCTCTCTCTGTCTGTACTGCTAGCCTTTCTGCCTCTGCTGCTAGCCTCTCTCTATCTCTGTCTGTACTGCTAGCCTCTCTGTCTCTACTGCTAGCCTCTCTCTCTCTCTCTCTCTCTCTCTCTCTCTCTCTCTCTCTCTCTCTCTCTCTGTCTGTACTGCTAGCCTCTCTCTGTCTACTGCTAGCCTCTGTCTCTACTGCTAGCCCCTCTCTCCCTCTCTCTCTCTCTCTGTGTGTCTGTACTGCTAGCCTCTCTCTCTCTCTCTCTCTCTCTCTCTCTCTCTCTCTCTCTCTCTCTCTCTCTCTCTCTCTCTCTCTCTCTCTCTCCCCCTCTCTCTGTCTGTACTGCTAGCCTCTCTGTCTCTACTGCTAGCCCCTCTCTCTGTCTGTACTGCTAGCCTCTCTGTCTCTGCTGCTAGCCTCTCTCTATCTCTGTCTGTACTGCTAGCCTCTCTGTCTCTACTGCTAGCCCCACTCTCTCTCTCTCTCTGTCTGTACTGCTAGCCTCTCTCTGTCTACTGCTAGCCTCTGTCTCTACTGCTAGCCCCTCTCTCTCTCTCTCTCTCTCTCTCTCTCTGTGTGTCTGTACTGCTAGCCTCTCTCTCTCTCTCTCTCCCTCTCTCTGTCTGTACTGCTAGCCTCTCTGTCTCTACTGCTAGCCCCTCTCTCTGTCTGTACTGCTAGCCTCTCTGTCTCTGCTGCTAGCCTCTCTCTATCTCTGTCTGTACTGCTAGCCTCTCTGTCTCTACTGCTAGCCCCTCTCTCTCTCTCTCTCTGTCTGTACTGCTAGCCTCTCTCTGTCTACTGCTAGTCTCTGTCTCTACTGCTAGCCCCTCTCTCCCTCTCTCTCTCTCTCTCTCTCTCTCTCTCTCTCTCTCTCTCTCTCTCTCTCTCTCTCTCTCTCTCTCTCTCTCTCTCTCTCTGTACTGCTAGCCTCTCTCTCTGTCTGTACTGCTAGCCTCTCTCTCTCTGTCTGTACTGCTAGCCTCTCTCTCTCTGTCTCTACTGCTAGCCTCTCTCTCTCTGTCTCTACTGCTAGCCCCTCTCTCTCTCGCTCTCTGTCTGTACTGCTAGCCCCTCTCTCTCTGTCTACTGCTAGCCTCTGTCTCTACTGCTAGCCTCTCTATCTCTGTCTGTACTGCTAGCCTCTCTGAACTCTCTCTCTCTCTCTGTACTGCTAGCCCCTCTCTCTCTCTCTCTGTTTGTACTGTTATCCTCTCTCTCTGTCTACTGCTAGCCTCTGTCTCTACTGCTAGCCCCTCTCTCTCTCTCTCTCTCTCTGTCTGTACTGCTCGCCTATCTCTCTCTCTCTCTCTCTCTCTCTGTCTGTACTGCTAGCCTCTCTCTCTGTCTATACTGCTAGCCCCTCTCTCTCTCTGTCTCTACTGCTAGCCTCTCTCTCTCTCTCTGTCGGTACTGCTAGCCTCTCTCTCTCTCTCTCTGTCGGTACTGCTAGCCTCTCTCTCTCTGTCTGTCTGTACCGCTAGCCACTCTCTCTCTCTGTCTGTCGGTACTGCTAGCCTCTCTCTCTCTGTCTGTCTGTACCGCTAGCCTCTCTCTCTCTATCTGTCTGTTCTGCTAGTCTCTCTCTCTATCTGTCTGTACTGCTAGCCTCTCTCTCTCTCTGTCTCTACTGCTAGCATCTCTCTCTGTCTCTACTGCTAGCCTCTCTCTCTCTGTCTCTACTGCTAGACTCTCTCTCTGTCTCTACTGCTAGCCCCTCTCTCTCTCTGTCTGTACTGCTAGCCTCTCTCTGTCTACTGCTAGCCTCTGTCTCTCTGTCTGTACTGCTAGCCTCTCTCTCTCTGTCTCTACTGCTAGCCTCTCTCTCTCTGTCTCTACTGTTAGCCCCTCTCTCTCTCGCTCTCTGTCTGTACTGCTAGCCCCTCTCTCTCTGTCTACTGCTAGCCTCTGTCTCTACTGCTAGCCTCTCTCTATCTCTGTCTGTACTGCTAGCCTCTCTGTCTCTACTGCTAGCCCCTCTCTCTCTCTCTCTCTCTGTCTGTACTGCTAGCTTCTCTCTGTCTACTGCTAGCCTCTGTCTCTACTGCTAGCCCCTCTCTCTCTCCCTCTCTCTCTCTCTCTCTCTCTCTCTCTCTCTGTCTGTACTGCTAGCCTCTCTCTCTGTCTGTACTGCTAGCCTCTCTCTCTCTGTCTGTACTGCTAGCCTCTCTCTCTCTGTCTCTACTGCTAGCCTCTCTCTCTCTGTCTCTACTGTTAGCCCCTCTCTCTCTCGCTCTCTGTCTGTACTGCTAGCCCCTCTCTCTCTGTCTACTGCTAGCCTCTGTCTCTACTGCTAGCCTCTCTCTCTCTGCTCTCTCTCTCTCTCTCTCTCTCTCTCTCTCTCTCTCTCTCTCTCTCTCTCTCTCTCTCTCTCTCTCTCTCTCTCTCTCTCTCTCTCTCTCTCTCTCTCTCTCTCTGTCTGTACTGCTAGCCTCTCTCTCTGTCTGTACTGCTAGCCTCTCTCTCTCTGTCTGTACTGCTAGCCTCTCTCTCTCTGTCTCTACTGCTAGCCTCTTTATCTCTGTCTGTACTGCTAGCCTCCCTGTCTCTCTCTCTCTTTCTCTGTACTGCTAGCCCCTCTCTCTCTCTCTCTCTGTCTGTACTGTTAGCCTCTCTCTGTGTACTGCTAGCCTCTGTCTCTACTGCTAGCCTCTCTCTCTCTCTCTCTCTCTCTCTCTCTCTCTCTCTCTCTGTCTGTACTGCTCGCCTATCTCTCTCTCTCTCTGTCTGTACTGCTAGCCTCTCTCTCTGTCTCTACTGCTAGCCCCTCTCTCTCTCTCTGTCTCTACTGCTAGCCTCTCTCTATCTCTCTCTCTGTACTGCTAGCCTCTCTCTCTGTCTCTACTGCTAGCCCCTCTCTCTCTCTCTCTGTCTCTACTGCTAGCCTCTCTCTCTCTCTGTCTCTGTCGGTACTGCTAGCCTCTCTCTCTCTCTCTGTCTCTGTCGGTACTGCTAGCCTCTCTCTCTCTCTCTCTCTCTGTCGGTACTGCTAGCCTCTCTCTCTCTGTCTGTCTGTACCGCTAGCCTCTCTCTCTCTCTCTGTTGGTACTGCTAGCCTCTCTCTCTGTCTCTACTGCTAGCCTCTCTCTCTCTCTCTCTCTCTCTCTCTCTGTACTGCTAGCCCCTCTCTCTCTCTGTCTGTACTGTTAGCCTCTCTCTCTGTCTACTGCTAGCCTCTGTCTCTACTGCTAGCCTCTCTCTCTCTCTCTCTCTCTCTCTCTCTCTCTCTCTCTCTCTCTCTCTCTCTCTCTCTCTCTCTCTCTCTCTCTCTCTCTCTGTCGGTACTGCTAGCCTCTCTCTCTCTCTGTCTGTACCGCTAGCCTCTCTCTCTCTCTCTGTTGGTACTGCTAGCCTCTCTCTCTGTCTCTACTGCTAGCCTCTCTCTCTGTCTCTACTGCTAGCCTCTCTCTCTCTCTGTCTCTACTGCTAGCCTCTCTCTCTGTCTCTACTGCTAGCCCCTCTCTCTCTCTCTCTCTCTCTCTCTCTCTCTCTCTCTCTCTCTCTCTCTCTCTCTCTCTCTCTCTCTCTCTCTCTCTCTCTCTCTCTCTCTCTCTCTGTCTCTACTGCTAGCACCTCTCTCTCTCTCTCTCTCTCTCTCTCTCTCTCTCTCTCTCTCTCTCTGTCTCTACTGCTAGCCCCTCTCTCTCTGTCTCTACTGCTAGCCCTTCTCTCTCTCTCTCTGTCTCTACTGCTAGCCCCTCTCTCTCTCTCTGTCTCTACTGCTAGCCCCCCTCCCTCTCTCTCTCTCTGTTGGTACTGCTAGCCCCTCTCTCTCTCTCTGTCTCTACTGCTAGCCCCTCTCTCTCTCTCTCTGTCTCTACTGCTAGCCCCTCTCTCTCTCTCTGTTGGTACTGCTAGCCCCTCTCTCTCTCTCTGTCTCTACTGCTAGACCCTCTCTCTCTCTCTCTCTGTCTCTACTGCTAGCCCCTCTCTCTCTCTCTGTCTCTACTGCTAGCCCCCCTCCCTCTCTCTCTCTCTGTTGGTACTGCTAGCCCCTCTCTCTCTCTCTGTCTCTACTGCTAGCCCCTCTCTCTCTCTCTCTGTCTCTACTGCTAGCCTCTCTCTCTCTCTCTGTTGGTACTGCTAGCCTCTCTCTCTCTGTCTGTCTGTATTGCTAGCCTCTCTCTCTCTCTCTCTCTCTCTCTCTCTCTCTCTGTTGGTACTGCTAGCCTCTCTCTCTGTCTGTCTGTACTGCTAGCCTCTCTCTCTCTATCTGTTGGTACTGCTAGCCTCTCTCGCTCTCTCTGTTGGTACTGCTAGCCTCTCTCTGTCTCTACTGCTAGCCTCTCTCTCTGTCTCTCTGTTGGTACTGCTAGCCTCTCTCTCTCTCTCTCTCTCTGTTGGTACTGCTAGCCTCTCTCTCTCTCTCTGTTGGTACTGCTAGCCTCTCTCTCTCTCTCTGTTGGTACTGCTAGCCTCTCTCTCTCTGTCTGTCTGTACTGCTAGCCTCTCTCTCTCTGTCTGTCTGTACTGCTAGCCTCTCTCCCTCTGTCTGTCTGTACTGCTAGCCGCTCTCTCTCTCTCTCTCTGTCTCTACTGCTAGCCCCCCTCTCTCTCTCTCTTGGTACTGCTAGCCTCTCTCTCTCTGTCTGTCTGTATTGCTAGCCTCTCTCTCTCTCTCTCTCTCTCTCTCTCTCTCTCTCTCTCTCTCTCTCTCTCTCTCTCTCTCTCTCTCTCTCTCTCTCTCTCTGTTGGTACTGCTAGCCTCTCTCTCTCTGTCTGTCTGTACTGCTAGCCTCTCTCTCTCTCTGTTGGTACTGCTAGCCTCTCTCGCTCTCTCTGTTGGTACTGCTAGCCTCTCTCTGTCTCTACTGCTAGCCTCTCTCTCTCTCTGTTGGTACTGCTAGCCTCTCTCTCTCTCTCTCTCTCTGTTGGTACTGCTAGCCTCTCTCTCTCTCTCTGTTGGTACTGCTAGCCTCTCTCTCTCTGTCTGTCTGTACTGCTAGCCTCTCTCTCTCTGTCTGTCTGTACTGCTAGCCTCTCTCTCTCTGTCTGTCTGTACTGCTAGCCTCTCTCTCTCTATCTGTTGGTACTGCTAGCCTCTCTCTCTCTATCTGTTGGTACTGCTAGCCTCTCTCTCTCTCTGTTGGTACTGCTAGCCTCTCTCTCTCTCTCTGTTGGTAATGCTAGCCTCTCTCTCTCTGTCTGTCTGTACTGCTAGCCTCTCTCTCTCTGTCTGTCTGTACTGCTAGCCTCTCTCTCTCTGTCTGTCTGTACTGGTAGCCTATCTCTCTCTCTGTCTCTACTGCTAGCCTCTCTCTCTCTCTCTGTTGGTACTGCTAGCCTCTCTCTCTCTGTCTGTCTGTACTGCTAGCCTCTCTCTCTCTGTCTGTCTGTACTGCTAGCCTCTCTCTCTCTCTCTCCGTCTCTACTGCTAGCCTCTCTCTCTCTCTCTGTTGGTACTGCTAGCCTCTCTCTCTCTCTGTCTGTACTGCTAGCCTCTCTCTCTGTCTGTCTGTACTGCTAGCCTCTCTCTCTCTGTCTGTTGGTACTGCTAGCCTCTCTCTCTCTCTCTCTCTGTCTCTACTGCTAGCCTCTCTCTCTCTCTCTGTTGGTACTGCTAGCCTCTCTCTCTCTGTTGGTACTGCTAGCCTCTCTCTCTCTCTGTTGGTACTGCTAGCCTCTCTCTCTCTCTGTTGGTACTGCTAGCCCCTCTCTCTCTCTCTGTCTGTCTGTACTGCTAGCCTCTCTCTCTCTCTCTCTCTGTTGGTACTGCTAGCCTCTCTCTCTCTGTCTGTCGGTACTGCTAGCCTCTCTCTCTCTCTCTGTTGGTACTGCTAGCCTCTCTCTCTCTGTCTGTCTGTACTGCTAGCCTCTCTCTCTCTGTCTGTACAGCTAGCCTCTCTCTCTACATCTGTACTCCTAGCCTCTCTCTGTCTGTACTGCTAGCCTCTCTCTCTCTCTGTCTCTACTGCTAGCCCCTCTCTCTGTCTGTACTGCTAGCCTCTCTGTCTCTGCTGCTAGCCTCTCTCTATCTCTGTCTGTACTGCTAGCCTCTCTGTCTCTACTGCTAGCCCCACTCTCTCTCTCTCTCTCTGTCTGTACTGCTAGCCTCTCTCTGTCTACTGCTAGCCTCTGTCTCTACTGCTAGCCCCTCTCTCTCTCTCTCTCTCTCTCTCTCTCTCTGTGTGTCTGTACTGCTAGCCTCTCTCTCTCTCTCTCTCTCCCTCTCTCTGTCTGTACTGCTAGCCTCTCTGTCTCTACTGCTAGCCCCTCTCTCTGTCTGTACTGCTAGCCTCTCTGTCTCTGCTGCTAGCCTCTCTCTATCTCTGTCTGTACTGCTAGCCTCTCTGTCTCTACTGCTAGCCCCTCTCTCTCTCTCTCTCTGTCTGTACTGCTAGCCTCTCTCTGTCTACTGCTAGTCTCTGTCTCTACTGCTAGCCCCTCTCTCCCTCTCTGTCTCTACTGCTAGCCCCCCTCCCTCTCTCTCTCTCTGTTGGTACTGCTAGCCCCTCTCTCTCTCTCTGTCTCTACTGCTAGCCCCTCTCTCTCTCTCTCTGTCTCTACTGCTAGCCTCTCTCTCTCTCTCTGTTGGTACTGCTAGCCTCTCTCTCTCTCTCTGTCTCTACTGCTAGCCCCTCTCTCTCTCTCTGTCTCTACTGCTAGCCCCCCTCCCTCTCTCTCTCTCTGTTGGTACTGCTAGCCCCTCTCTCTCTCTCTGTCTCTACTGCTAGCCCCTCTCTCTCTCTCTCTGTCTCTACTGCTAGCCTCTCTCTCTCTCTCTGTTGGTACTGCTAGCCTCTCTCTCTCTGTCTGTCTGTATTGCTAGCCTCTCTCTCTCTCTCTCTCTCTCTCTCTCTCTCTCTCTCTGTTGGTACTGCTAGCCTCTCTCTCTGTCTGTCTGTACTGCTAGCCTCTCTCTCTCTATCTGTTGGTACTGCTAGCCTCTCTCGCTCTCTCTGTTGGTACTGCTAGCCTCTCTCTGTCTCTACTGCTAGCCTCTCTCTCTGTCTCTCTGTTGGTACTGCTAGCCTCTCTCTCTCTCTCTCTCTCTGTTGGTACTGCTAGCCTCTCTCTCTCTCTCTGTTGGTACTGCTAGCCTCTCTCTCTCTCTCTGTTGGTACTGCTAGCCTCTCTCTCTCTGTCTGTCTGTACTGCTAGCCTCTCTCTCTCTGTCTGTCTGTACTGCTAGCCTCTCTCCCTCTGTCTGTCTGTACTGCTAGCCGCTCTCTCTCTCTCTCTCTGTCTCTACTGCTAGCCCCCCTCTCTCTCTCTCTTGGTACTGCTAGCCTCTCTCTCTCTGTCTGTCTGTATTGCTAGCCTCTCTCTCTCTCTCTCTCTCTCTCTCTCTCTCTCTCTCTCTCTCTCTCTCTCTCTCTCTCTCTCTCTCTCTCTCTCTCTCTCTTGTTGGTACTGCTAGCCTCTCTCTCTCTGTCTGTCTGTACTGCTAGCCTCTCTCTCTCTCTGTTGGTACTGCTAGCCTCTCTCGCTCTCTCTGTTGGTACTGCTAGCCTCTCTCTGTCTCTACTGCTAGCCTCTCTCTCTCTCTGTTGGTACTGCTAGCCTCTCTCTCTCTCTCTCTCTCTGTTGGTACTGCTAGCCTCTCTCTCTCTCTCTGTTGGTACTGCTAGCCTCTCTCTCTCTGTCTGTCTGTACTGCTAGCCTCTCTCTCTCTGTCTGTCTGTACTGCTAGCCTCTCTCTCTCTGTCTGTCTGTACTGCTAGCCTCTCTCTCTCTATCTGTTGGTACTGCTAGCCTCTCTCTCTCTATCTGTTGGTACTGCTAGCCTCTCTCTCTCTCTCTGTTGGTACTGCTAGCCTCTCTCTCTCTCTCTGTTGGTAATGCTAGCCTCTCTCTCTCTGTCTGTCTGTACTGCTAGCCTCTCTCTCTCTGTCTGTCTGTACTGCTAGCCTCTCTCTCTCTGTCTGTCTGTACTGGTAGCCTATCTCTCTCTCTGTCTCTACTGCTAGCCTCTCTCTCTCTCTCTGTTGGTACTGCTAGCCTCTCTCTCTCTGTCTGTCTGTACTGCTAGCCTCTCTCTCTCTGTCTGTCTGTACTGCTAGCCTCTCTCTCTCTCTCTCCGTCTCTACTGCTAGCCTCTCTCTCTCTCTCTGTTGGTACTGCTAGCCTCTCTCTCTCTCTGTCTGTACTGCTAGCCTCTCTCTCTGTCTGTCTGTACTGCTAGCCTCTCTCTCTCTGTCTGTTGGTACTGCTAGCCTCTCTCTCTCTCTCTCTCTGTCTCTACTGCTAGCCTCTCTCTCTCTCTCTGTTGGTACTGCTAGCCTCTCTCTCTCTGTTGGTACTGCTAGCCTCTCTCTCTCTCTGTTGGTACTGCTAGCCTCTCTCTCTCTCTGTTGGTACTGCTAGCCCCTCTCTCTCTCTCTGTCTGTCTGTACTGCTAGCCTCTCTCTCTCTCTCTGTTGGTACTGCTAGCCTCTCTCTCTCTGTCTGTCGGTACTGCTAGCCTCTCTCTCTCTCTCTGTTGGTACTGCTAGCCTCTCTCTCTCTGTCTGTCTGTACTGCTAGCCTCTCTCTCTCTGTCTGTACAGCTAGCCTCTCTCTCTACATCTGTACTCCTAGCCTCTCTCTGTCTGTACTGCTAGCCTCTCTCTCTCTCTGTCTCTACTGCTAGCCCCTCTCTCTGTCTGTACTGCTAGCCTCTCTGTCTCTGCTGCTAGCCTCTCTCTATCTCTGTCTGTACTGCTAGCCTCTCTGTCTCTACTGCTAGCCCCTCTCTCTCTCTCTCTCTGTCTGTACTGCTAGCCTCTCTCTGTCTACTGCTAGCCTCTGTCTCTACTGCTAGCCCCTCTCTCTCTCTCTCTCTCTCTCTCTCTCTCTCTGTGTGTCTGTACTGCTAGCCTCTCTCTCTCTCTCTCTCTCCCCTCTCTCTGTCTGTACTGCTAGCCTCTCTGTCTCTACTGCTAGCCCCTCTCTCTGTCTGTACTGCTAGCCTCTCTGTCTCTGCTGCTAGCCTCTCTCTATCTCTGTCTGTACTGCTAGCCTCTCTGTCTCTACTGCTAGCCCCTCTCTCTCTCTCTCTCTGTCTGTACTGCTAGCCTCTCTCTGTCTACTGCTAGTCTCTGTCTCTACTGCTAGCCCCTCTCTCCCTCTCTCTCTCTCTCTCTCTCTCTCTCTCTCTCTCTCTCTCTCTCTCTCTCTCTCTCTCTCTCTCTGTACTGCTAGCCTCTCTCTCTGTCTGTACTGCTAGCCTCTCTCTCTCTGTCTGTACTGCTAGCCTCTCTCTCTCTGTCTCTACTGCTAGCCTCTCTCTCTCTGTCTCTACTGCTAGCCCCTCTCTCTCTCGCTCTCTGTCTGTACTGCTAGCCCCTCTCTCTCTGTCTACTGCTAGCCTCTGTCTCTACTGCTAGCCTCTCTATCTCTGTCTGTACTGCTAGCCTCTCTGAACTCTCTCTCTCTCTCTGTACTGCTAGCCCCTCTCTCTCTCTCTCTGTTTGTACTGTTATCCTCTCTCTCTGTCTACTGCTAGCCTCTGTCTCTACTGCTAGCCCCTCTCTCTCTCTCTCTCTCTCTGTCTGTACTGCTCGCCTATCTCTCTCTCTCTCTCTCTCTCTCTGTCTGTACTGCTAGCCTCTCTCTCTGTCTATACTGCTAGCCCCTCTCTCTCTCTGTCTCTACTGCTAGCCTCTCTCTCTCTCTCTGTCGGTACTGCTAGCCTCTCTCTCTCTCTCTCTGTCGGTACTGCTAGCCTCTCTCTCTCTGTCTGTCTGTACCGCTAGCCACTCTCTCTCTCTGTCTGTCGGTACTGCTAGCCTCTCTCTCTCTGTCTGTCTGTACCGCTAGCCTCTCTCTCTCTATCTGTCTGTTCTGCTAGTCTCTCTCTCTATCTGTCTGTACTGCTAGCCTCTCTCTCTCTCTGTCTCTACTGCTAGCATCTCTCTCTGTCTCTACTGCTAGCCTCTCTCTCTCTGTCTCTACTGCTAGACTCTCTCTCTGTCTCTACTGCTAGCCCCTCTCTCTCTCTCTGTCTGTACTGCTAGCCTCTCTCTGTCTACTGCTAGCCTCTGTCTCTCTGTCTGTACTGCTAGCCTCTCTCTCTCTGTCTCTACTGCTAGCCTCTCTCTCTCTGTCTCTACTGTTAGCCCCTCTCTCTCTCGCTCTCTGTCTGTACTGCTAGCCCCTCTCTCTCTGTCTACTGCTAGCCTCTGTCTCTACTGCTAGCCTCTCTCTATCTCTGTCTGTACTGCTAGCCTCTCTGTCTCTACTGCTAGCCCCTCTCTCTCTCTCTCTCTCTGTCTGTACTGCTAGCTTCTCTCTGTCTACTGCTAGCCTCTGTCTCTACTGCTAGCCCCTCTCTCTCTCCCTCTCTCTCTCTCTCTCTCTCTCTCTCTCTCTCTCTCTGTCTGTACTGCTAGCCTCTCTCTCTGTCTGTACTGCTAGCCTCTCTCTCTCTGTCTGTACTGCTAGCCTCTCTCTCTCTGTCTCTACTGCTAGCCTCTCTCTCTCTGTCTCTACTGTTAGCCCCTCTCTCTCTCGCTCTCTGTCTGTACTGCTAGCCCCTCTCTCTCTGTCTACTGCTAGCCTCTGTCTCTACTGCTAGCCTCTCTCTCTCTCTCTCTCTCTCTCTCTCTCTCTCTCTCTCTCTCTCTCTCTCTCTCTCTCTCTCTCTCTCTCTCTCTCTCTCTCTCTCTCTCTCTGTCTGTACTGCTAGCCTCTCTCTCTGTCTGTACTGCTAGCCTCTCTCTCTCTGTCTGTACTGCTAGCCTCTCTCTCTCTGTCTCTACTGCTAGCCTCTTTATCTCTGTCTGTACTGCTAGCCTCCCTGTCTCTCTCTCTCTTTCTCTGTACTGCTAGCCCCTCTCTCTCTCTCTCTCTGTCTGTACTGTTAGCCTCTCTCTGTGTACTGCTAGCCTCTGTCTCTACTGCTAGCCTCTCTCTCTCTCTCTCTCTCTCTCTCTCTCTCTCTCTCTCTCTCTCTCTCTGTCTGTCTGTACTGCTCGCCTATCTCTCTCTCTCTCTGTCTGTACTGCTAGCCTCTCTCTCTGTCTCTACTGCTAGCCCCTCTCTCTCTCTCTGTCTCTACTGCTAGCCTCTCTCTATCTCTCTCTCTGTACTGCTAGCCTCTCTCTCTGTCTCTACTGCTAGCCCCTCTCTCTCTCTCTCTGTCTCTACTGCTAGCCTCTCTCTCTCTCTGTCTCTGTCGGTACTGCTAGCCTCTCTCTCTCTCTCTGTCTCTGTCGGTACTGCTAGCCTCTCTCTCTCTCTCTCTCTCTGTCGGTACTGCTAGCCTCTCTCTCTCTGTCTGTCTGTACCGCTAGCCTCTCTCTCTCTCTCTGTTGGTACTGCTAGCCTCTCTCTCTGTCTCTACTGCTAGCCTCTCTCTCTCTCTCTCTCTCTCTCTCTCTCTCTGTACTGCTAGCCCCTCTCTCTCTCTGTCTGTACTGTTAGCCTCTCTCTCTGTCTACTGCTAGCCTCTGTCTCTACTGCTAGCCTCTCTCTCTCTCTCTCTCTCTCTCTCTCTCTCTCTCTCTCTCTCTCTCTCTCTCTCTCTCTCTCTCTCTCTCTGTCGGTACTGCTAGCCTCTCTCTCTCTGTCTGTCTGTACTGCTAGCCTCTCTCCCTCTGTCTGTCTGTACTGCTAGCCGCTCTCTCTCTCTCTCTCTGTCTCTACTGCTAGCCCCCCTCTCTCTCTCTCTTGGTACTGCTAGCCTCTCTCTCTCTGTCTGTCTGTATTGCTAGCCTCTCTCTCTCTCTCTCTCTCTCTCTCTCTCTCTCTCTCTCTCTCTCTCTCTCTCTCTCTCTCTCTCTCTCTCTCTCTCTCTCTCTCTGTTGGTACTGCTAGCCTCTCTCTCTCTGTCTGTCTGTACTGCTAGCCTCTCTCTCTCTCTGTTGGTACTGCTAGCCTCTCTCGCTCTCTCTGTTGGTACTGCTAGCCTCTCTCTGTCTCTACTGCTAGCCTCTCTCTCTCTCTGTTGGTACTGCTAGCCTCTCTCTCTCTCTCTCTCTCTGTTGGTACTGCTAGCCTCTCTCTCTCTCTCTGTTGGTACTGCTAGCCTCTCTCTCTCTGTCTGTCTGTACTGCTAGCCTCTCTCTCTCTGTCTGTCTGTACTGCTAGCCTCTCTCTCTCTGTCTGTCTGTACTGCTAGCCTCTCTCTCTCTATCTGTTGGTACTGCTAGCCTCTCTCTCTCTATCTGTTGGTACTGCTAGCCTCTCTCTCTCTCTCTGTTGGTACTGCTAGCCTCTCTCTCTCTCTCTGTTGGTAATGCTAGCCTCTCTCTCTCTGTCTGTCTGTACTGCTAGCCTCTCTCTCTCTGTCTGTCTGTACTGCTAGCCTCTCTCTCTCTGTCTGTCTGTACTGGTAGCCTATCTCTCTCTCTGTCTCTACTGCTAGCCTCTCTCTCTCTCTCTGTTGGTACTGCTAGCCTCTCTCTCTCTGTCTGTCTGTACTGCTAGCCTCTCTCTCTCTGTCTGTCTGTACTGCTAGCCTCTCTCTCTCTCTCTCCGTCTCTACTGCTAGCCTCTCTCTCTCTCTCTGTTGGTACTGCTAGCCTCTCTCTCTCTCTGTCTGTACTGCTAGCCTCTCTCTCTGTCTGTCTGTACTGCTAGCCTCTCTCTCTCTGTCTGTTGGTACTGCTAGCCTCTCTCTCTCTCTCTCTCTGTCTCTACTGCTAGCCTCTCTCTCTCTCTCTGTTGGTACTGCTAGCCTCTCTCTCTCTGTTGGTACTGCTAGCCTCTCTCTCTCTCTGTTGGTACTGCTAGCCTCTCTCTCTCTCTGTTGGTACTGCTAGCCCCTCTCTCTCTCTCTGTCTGTCTGTACTGCTAGCCTCTCTCTCTCTCTCTGTTGGTACTGCTAGCCTCTCTCTCTCTGTCTGTCGGTACTGCTAGCCTCTCTCTCTCTCTCTGTTGGTACTGCTAGCCTCTCTCTCTCTCTGTCTGTCTGTACTGCTAGCCTCTCTCTCTCTGTCTGTACAGCTAGCCTCTCTCTCTACATCTGTACTCCTAGCCTCTCTCTGTCTGTACTGCTAGCCTCTCTCTCTCTCTGTCTCTACTGCTAGCCCCTCTCTCTGTCTGTACTGCTAGCCTCTCTGTCTCTGCTGCTAGCCTCTCTCTATCTCTGTCTGTACTGCTAGCCTCTCTGTCTCTACTGCTAGCCCCACTCTCTCTCTCTCTCTCTGTCTGTACTGCTAGCCTCTCTCTGTCTACTGCTAGCCTCTGTCTCTACTGCTAGCCCCTCTCTCTCTCTCTCTCTCTCTCTCTCTCTCTGTGTGTCTGTACTGCTAGCCTCTCTCTCTCTCTCTCTCTCCCTCTCTCTGTCTGTACTGCTAGCCTCTCTGTCTCTACTGCTAGCCCCTCTCTCTGTCTGTACTGCTAGCCTCTCTGTCTCTGCTGCTAGCCTCTCTCTATCTCTGTCTGTACTGCTAGCCTCTCTGTCTCTACTGCTAGCCCCTCTCTCTCTCTCTCTCTGTCTGTAC
The DNA here is from genome assembly GCF_021184085.1 of Oncorhynchus gorbuscha. Classification (NCBI taxonomy): domain Eukaryota; kingdom Metazoa; phylum Chordata; class Actinopteri; order Salmoniformes; family Salmonidae; genus Oncorhynchus; species Oncorhynchus gorbuscha. The sequence continues at coordinate 66,621 of NW_025745267.1, read as the reverse complement.
TGCTAGCCTCTCTCTGTCTACTGCTAGTCTCTGTCTCTACTGCTAGCCCCTCTCTCCCTCTCTCTCTCTCTCTCTCTCTCTCTCTCTCTCTCTCTCTCTCTCTCTCTCTCTCTCTCTCTCTCTCTGTACTGCTAGCCTCTCTCTCTGTCTGTACTGCTAGCCTCTCTCTCTCTGTCTGTACTGCTAGCCTCTCTCTCTCTGTCTCTACTGCTAGCCTCTCTCTCTCTGTCTCTACTGCTAGCCCCTCTCTCTCTCGCTCTCTGTCTGTACTGCTAGCCCCTCTCTCTCTGTCTACTGCTAGCCTCTGTCTCTACTGCTAGCCTCTCTATCTCTGTCTGTACTGCTAGCCTCTCTGAACTCTCTCTCTCTCTCTGTACTGCTAGCCCCTCTCTCTCTCTCTCTGTTTGTACTGTTATCCTCTCTCTCTGTCTACTGCTAGCCTCTGTCTCTACTGCTAGCCCCTCTCTCTCTCTCTCTCTCTCTGTCTGTACTGCTCGCCTATCTCTCTCTCTCTCTCTCTCTCTGTCTGTACTGCTAGCCTCTCTCTCTGTCTATACTGCTAGCCCCTCTCTCTCTCTGTCTCTACTGCTAGCCTCTCTCTCTCTCTCTGTCGGTACTGCTAGCCTCTCTCTCTCTCTCTCTGTCGGTACTGCTAGCCTCTCTCTCTCTGTCTGTCTGTACCGCTAGCCACTCTCTCTCTCTGTCTGTCGGTACTGCTAGCCTCTCTCTCTGTCTGTCTGTACCGCTAGCCTCTCTCTCTCTATCTGTCTGTTCTGCTAGTCTCTCTCTCTATCTGTCTGTACTGCTAGCCTCTCTCTCTCTCTGTCTCTACTGCTAGCATCTCTCTCTGTCTCTACTGCTAGCCTCTCTCTCTCTGTCTCTACTGCTAGACTCTCTCTCTGTCTCTACTGCTAGCCCCTCTCTCTCTCTCTGTCTGTACTGCTAGCCTCTCTCTGTCTACTGCTAGCCTCTGTCTCTCTGTCTGTACTGCTAGCCTCTCTCTCTGGCTCTACTGCTAGCCTCTCTCTCTCTGTCTCTACTGTTAGCCCCTCTCTCTCTCGCTCTCTGTCTGTACTGCTAGCCCCTCTCTCTCTGTCTACTGCTAGCCTCTGTCTCTACTGCTAGCCTCTCTCTATCTCTGTCTGTACTGCTAGCCTCTCTGTCTCTACTGCTAGCCCCTCTCTCTCTCTCTCTCTCTGTCTGTACTGCTAGCTTCTCTCTGTCTACTGCTAGCCTCTGTCTCTACTGCTAGCCCCTCTCTCTCTCCCTCTCTCTCTCTCTCTCTCTCTCTCTCTCTCTCTCTGTCTGTACTGCTAGCCTCTCTCTCTGTCTGTACTGCTAGCCTCTCTCTCTCTGTCTGTACTGCTAGCCTCTCTCTCTCTGTCTCTACTGCTAGCCTCTCTCTCTCTGTCTCTACTGTTAGCCCCTCTCTCTCTCGCTCTCTGTCTGTACTGCTAGCCCCTCTCTCTCTGTCTACTGCTAGCCTCTGTCTCTACTGCTAGCCTCTCTCTCTCTCTCTCTCTCTCTCTCTCTCTCTCTCTCTCTCTCTCTCTCTCTCTCTCTCTCTCTCTCTCTCTCTCTCTCTCTCTCTCTGTCTGTACTGCTAGCCTCTCTCTCTGTCTGTACTGCTAGCCTCTCTCTCTCTGTCTGTACTGCTAGCCTCTCTCTCTCTGTCTCTACTGCTAGCCTCTTTATCTCTGTCTGTACTGCTAGCCTCCCTGTCTCTCTCTCTCTTTCTCTGTACTGCTAGCCCCTCTCTCTCTCTCTCTCTGTCTGTACTGTTAGCCTCTCTCTGTGTACTGCTAGCCTCTGTCTCTACTGCTAGCCTCTCTCTCTCTCTCTCTCTCTCTCTCTCTCTCTCTCTCTCTCTCTCTCTCTCTCTCTGTCTGTACTGCTCGCCTATCTCTCTCTCTCTCTGTCTGTACTGCTAGCCTCTCTCTCTGTCTCTACTGCTAGCCCCTCTCTCTCTCTCTGTCTCTACTGCTAGCCTCTCTCTATCTCTCTCTCTGTACTGCTAGCCTCTCTCTCTGTCTCTACTGCTAGCCCCTCTCTCTCTCTCTCTGTCTCTACTGCTAGCCTCTCTCTCTCTCTGTCTCTGTCGGTACTGCTAGCCTCTCTCTCTCTCTCTGTCTCTGTCGGTACTGCTAGCCTCTCTCTCTCTCTCTCTCTCTGTCGGTACTGCTAGCCTCTCTCTCTCTGTCTGTCTGTACCGCTAGCCTCTCTCTCTCTCTCTGTTGGTACTGCTAGCCTCTCTCTCTGTCTCTACTGCTAGCCTCTCTCTCTCTCTCTCTCTCTCTCTCTCTCTCTGTACTGCTAGCCCCTCTCTCTCTCTGTCTGTACTGTTAGCCTCTCTCTCTGTCTACTGCTAGCCTCTGTCTCTACTGCTAGCCTCTCTCTCTCTCTCTCTCTCTCTCTCTCTCTCTCTCTCTCTCTCTCTCTCTCTCTCTCGGTACTGCTAGCCTCTCTCTCTCTCTGTCTGTACCGCTAGCCTCTCTCTCTCTCTCTGTTGGTACTGCTAGCCTCTCTCTCTGTCTCTACTGCTAGCCTCTCTCTCTGTCTCTACTGCTAGCCTCTCTCTCTCTCTGTCTCTACTGCTAGCCTCTCTCTCTGTCTCTACTGCTAGCCCTCTCTCTCTCTCTCTCTCTCTCTCTCTCTCTCTCTCTCTCTCTCTCTCTCTCTCTCTCTCTCTCTCTCTCTCTCTCTCTGTCTCTACTGCTAGCACCTCTCTCTCTCTCTCTCTCTCTCTCTCTCTCTCTCTCTCTCTCTCTCTCTCTCTCTGTCTCTACTGCTAGCCCCTCTCTCTCTGTCTCTACTGCTAGCCCTTCTCTCTCTCTCTCTGTCTCTACTGCTAGCCCCTCTCTCTCTCTCTGTCTCTGTCTCTACTGCTAGCCCCTCTCTCTCTCTCTGTTGGTACTGCTAGCCCCTCTCTCTCTCTCTGTCTCTACTGCTAGACCCTCTCTCTCTCTCTCTCTGTCTCTACTGCTAGCCCCTCTCTCTCTCTCTGTCTCTACTGCTAGCCCCCCTCCCTCTCTCTCTCTCTGTTGGTACTGCTAGCCCCTCTCTCTCTCTCTGTCTCTACTGCTAGCCCCTCTCTCTCTCTCTCTGTCTCTACTGCTAGCCTCTCTCTCTCTCTCTGTTGGTACTGCTAGCCTCTCTCTCTCTGTCTGTCTGTATTGCTAGCCTCTCTCTCTCTCTCTCTCTCTCTCTCTCTCTCTCTCTGTTGGTACTGCTAGCCTCTCTCTCTGTCTGTCTGTACTGCTAGCCTCTCTCTCTCTATCTGTTGGTACTGCTAGCCTCTCTCGCTCTCTCTGTTGGTACTGCTAGCCTCTCTCTGTCTCTACTGCTAGCCTCTCTCTCTGTCTCTCTGTTGGTACTGCTAGCCTCTCTCTCTCTCTCTCTCTCTGTTGGTACTGCTAGCCTCTCTCTCTCTCTCTGTTGGTACTGCTAGCCTCTCTCTCTCTCTCTGTTGGTACTGCTAGCCTCTCTCTCTCTGTCTGTCTGTACTGCTAGCCTCTCTCTCTCTGTCTGTCTGTACTGCTAGCCTCTCTCCCTCTGTCTGTCTGTACTGCTAGCCGCTCTCTCTCTCTCTCTGTCTCTACTGCTAGCCCCCTCTCTCTCTCTCTTGGTACTGCTAGCCTCTCTCTCTCTGTCTGTCTGTATTGCTAGCCTCTCTCTCTCTCTCTCTCTCTCTCTCTCTCTCTCTCTCTCTCTCTCTCTCTCTCTCTCTCTCTCTCTCTCTCTCTCTCTGTTGGTACTGCTAGCCTCTCTCTCTCTGTCTGTCTGTACTGCTAGCCTCTCTCTCTCTCTGTTGGTACTGCTAGCCTCTCTCGCTCTCTCTGTTGGTACTGCTAGCCTCTCTCTGTCTCTACTGCTAGCCTCTCTCTCTCTCTGTTGGTACTGCTAGCCTCTCTCTCTCTCTCTGTTGGTACTGCTAGCCTCTCTCTCTCTCTCTGTTGGTACTGCTAGCCTCTCTCTCTCTGTCTGTCTGTACTGCTAGCCTCTCTCTCTCTGTCTGTCTGTACTGCTAGCCTCTCTCTCTCTGTCTGTCTGTACTGCTAGCCTCTCTCTCTCTATCTGTTGGTACTGCTAGCCTCTCTCTCTCTATCTGTTGGTACTGCTAGCCTCTCTCTCTCTCTCTGTTGGTACTGCTAGCCTCTCTCTCTCTCTCTCTGTTGGTAATGCTAGCCTCTCTCTCTCTGTCTGTCTGTACTGCTAGCCTCTCTCTCTCTGTCTGTCTGTACTGCTAGCCTCTCTCTCTCTGTCTGTCTGTACTGGTAGCATCTCTCTCTCTGTCTCTACTGCTAGCCTCTCTCTCTCTCTCTGTTGGTACTGCTAGCCTCTCTCTCTCTGTCTGTCTGTACTGCTAGCCTCTCTCTCTCTGTCTGTCTGTACTGCTAGCCTCTCTCTCTCTCTCTCCGTCTCTACTGCTAGCCTCTCTCTCTCTCTCTGTTGGTACTGCTAGCCTCTCTCTCTCTGTCTGTACTGCTAGCCTCTCTCTCTGTCTGTCTGTACTGCTAGCCTCTCTCTCTCTGTCTGTTGGTACTGCTAGCCTCTCTCTCTCTCTCTCTCTGTCTCTACTGCTAGCCTCTCTCTCTCTCTCTGTTGGTACTGCTAGCCTCTCTCTCTCTGTTGGTACTGCTAGCCTCTCTCTCTCTCTGTTGGTACTGCTAGCCTCTCTCTCTCTCTGTTGGTACTGCTAGCCCCTCTCTCTCTCTCTGTCTGTCTGTACTGCTAGCCTCTCTCTCTCTCTCTGTTGGTACTGCTAGCCTCTCTCTCTCTGTCTGTCGGTACTGCTAGCCTCTCTCTCTCTCTCTGTTGGTACTGCTAGCCTCTCTCTCTCTGTCTGTCTGTACTGCTAGCCTCTCTCTCTCTGTCTGTACAGCTAGCCTCTCTCTCTACATCTGTACTCCTAGCCTCTCTCTGTCTGTACTGCTAGCCTCTCTCTCTCTCTGTCTCTACTGCTAGCCTCTCTCTCTCTGTCTGTCTGTACTGCTAGCCTCTCTCTCTCTCTCTGTTGGTACTGCTAGCCTCTCTCTCTCTCTGTCTCTACTGCTAGCCTCTCTCTCTCTGTCTGTCTGTACTGATAGCCTCTCTCTCTCTCTCTCTCTCTCTCTCTCTCTCTGTTGGTACTGCTAGCCTCTCTCTCTCTCTCTGTTGGTACTGCTAGCCTCTCTCTCTCTGTCTCTACTGCTAGCCTCTCTCTCTCTGTCTGTCTGTACTGCTAGCCTCTCTCTCTCTCTCTGTTGGTACTGCTAGCCTCTCTCTCTCTCTGTCTCTACTGCTAGCCTCTCTCTCTCTCTGTCTGTCTGTACTGCTAGCCTCTCTCTCTCTCTCTGTTGGTACTGCTAGCCTCTCTCTCTCTCTCTGTTGGTACTGGTAGCCCCTCTCTCTCTCTCTGTTGGTACTGCTAGCCTCTCTCGCTCTCTCTGTTGGTACTGCTAGCCTCTCTCTCTCTCTCTGTTGGTACTGCTAGCCTCTCTCTCTCTCTCTGTTGGTACTGCTAGCCTCTCTCTCTCTGTCTGTCTGTACTGCTAGCCTCTCTCTCTCTGTCTGTCTGTACTGCTAGCCTCTCTCCCTCTGTCTGTCTGTACTGCTAGCCGCTCTCTCTCTCTCTGTCTCTACTGCTAGCCCCCCTCTCTCTCTCTCTTGGTACTGCTAGCCTCTCTCTCTCTGTCTGTCTGTATTGCTAGCCTCTCTCTCTCTCTCTCTCTCTCTCTCTCTCTCTCTCTCTCTCTCTCTCTCTCTCTCTCTCTCTCTGTTGGTACTGCTAGCCTCTCTCTCTCTGTCTGTCTGTACTGCTAGCCTCTCTCTCTCTCTGTTGGTACTGCTAGCCTCTCTCGCTCTCTCTGTTGGTACTGCTAGCCTCTCTCTGTCTCTACTGCTAGCCTCTCTCTCTCTCTCTGTTGGTACTGCTAGCCTCTCTCTCTCTCTCTCTCTCTCTGTTGGTACTGCTAGCCTCTCTCTCTCTCTCTGTTGGTACTGCTAGCCTCTCTCTCTCTGTCTGTCTGTACTGCTAGCCTCTCTCTCTCTGTCTGTCTGTACTGCTAGCCTCTCTCTCTCTGTCTGTCTGTACTGCTAGCCTCTCTCTCTCTATCTGTTGGTACTGCTAGCCTCTCTCTCTCTATCTGTTGGTACTGCTAGCCTCTCTCTCTCTCTCTGTTGGTACTGCTAGCCTCTCTCTCTCTCTCTGTTGGTAATGCTAGCCTCTCTCTCTCTGTCTGTCTGTACTGCTAGCCTCTCTCTCTCTGTCTGTCTGTACTGCTAGCCTCTCTCTCTCTGTCTGTCTGTACTGGTAGCCTATCTCTCTCTGTCTCTACTGCTAGCCTCTCTCTCTCTCTCTGTTGGTACTGCTAGCCTCTCTCTCTCTGTCTGTCTGTACTGCTAGCCTCTCTCTCTCTGTCTGTCTGTACTGCTAGCCTCTCTCTCTCTGTCTGTCTGTACTGCTAGCCTCTCTCTCTCTCTCTCCGTCTCTACTGCTAGCCTCTCTCTCTCTCTCTGTTGGTACTGCTAGCCTCTCTCTCTCTCTGTCTGTACTGCTAGCCTCTCTCTCTGTCTGTCTGTACTGCTAGCCTCTCTCTCTCTGTCTGTTGGTACTGCTAGCCTCTCTCTCTCTCTCTCTCTGTCTCTACTGCTAGCCTCTCTCTCTCTCTCTGTTGGTACTGCTAGCCTCTCTCTCTCTGTTGGTACTGCTAGCCTCTCTCTCTCTCTGTTGGTACTGCTAGCCTCTCTCTCTCTCTGTTGGTACTGCTAGCCCCTCTCTCTCTCTCTGTCTGTCTGTACTGCTAGCCTCTCTCTCTCTCTCTGTTGGTACTGCTAGCCTCTCTCTCTCTGTCTGTCGGTACTGCTAGCCTCTCTCTCTCTCTCTGTTGGTACTGCTAGCCTCTCTCTCTCTGTCTGTCTGTACTGCTAGCCTCTCTCTCTCTGTCTGTACAGCTAGCCTCTCTCTCTACATCTGTACTCCTAGCCTCTCTCTGTCTGTACTGCTAGCCTCTCTCTCTCTCTGTCTCTACTGCTAGCCTCTCTCTCTCTGTCTGTCTGTACTGCTAGCCTCTCTCTCTCTCTCTGTTGGTACTGCTAGCCTCTCTCTCTCTCTGTCTCTACTGCTAGCCTCTCTCTCTCTGTCTGTCTGTACTGATAGTCTCTCTCTCTCTCTCTCTCTCTCTCTCTCTGTTGGTACTGCTAGCCTCTCTCTCTCTCTCTGTTGGTACTGCTAGCCTCTCTCTCTCTGTCTCTACTGCTAGCCTCTCTCTCTCTGTCTGTCTGTACTGCTAGCCTCTCTCTCTCTCTCTGTTGGTACTGCTAGCCTCTCTCTCTCTCTGTCTCTACTGCTAGCCTCTCTCTCTCTCTGTCTGTCTGTACTGCTAGCCTCTCTCACTCTCTCTGTTGGTACTGCTAGCCTCTCTCTCTCTCTCTGTTGGTACTGCTAGCCTCTCTCTCTCTCTCTGTTGGTACTGCTAGCCTCTCTCGCTCTCTCTGTTGGTACTGCTAGCCTCTCTCTCTCTCTCTGTTGGTACTGCAAGCCTCTCTCTGTCTCTACTGATAGCCTCTCTCTCTCTCTCTGTTGGTACTGCTAGCCTCTCTCGCTCTCTCTCTGTTGGTACTGCTAGCCTCTCTCTCTCTCTGTCTCCACTGCTAGCCTCTCTCTCTCTGTCTGTCTGTACTGCTAGCCTCTCTCTCTCCCTGTCTGTCTGTACTGCTAGCCTCTCTCTCTCTGTCTGTCAGGTACTGCTAGCCTCTCTCTCTCTGTTGGTACTGCTAGCCTCTCTCTCTCTGTCTGTCTGTACTGCTAGCCTCTCTCTCTGTCTGTCTGTACTGCTAGCCTCTCTCTCTCTCTCTCTCTCTCTGTTGGTACTGCTAGCCTCTCTCTCTCTCTCTGTTGGTACTGCTAGCCTCTCTCTCTCTCTCTCTGTTGGTACTGCTAGCCTCTCTCTCTCTCTCTCTCTCTCTGTTGGTACTGCTAGCCTCTCTCTCTCTCTCTGTCGGTACTGCTAGCCTCTCTCTCTCTCTCTCTCTGTTGGTACTGCTAGCCTCTCTCTCTCTGTCTGTCTGTACTGCTAGCCTCTCTCTCTCTCTCTGTTGGTACTGCTAGCCTCTCTCTCTCTCTGTTGGTACTGCTAGCCTCTCTCTCTCTGTCTGTCTGTACTGCTAGCCTCTCTCTCTCTCTGTCTGTCTGTACTGCTAGCCTCTCTCTCTCTGTCTGTCTGTACTGCTAGCCTCTCTCTCTCTCTCTCTCTGTCTGTCTGTACTGCTAGCCTCTCTCTCTCTCTGTCTGTCTGTACTGCTAGCCTCTCTCTCTCTCTGTCTGTCTGTACTATTAGCCTCTGTCTCTCTCTGGCTGTCTGTACTGCTAGCCCCTCTCTCTCTCTGTCTGTCTGTACTGCTAGCCTCTCTCTCTCTCTCTGTTGGTACTGCTAGCCTCTCTCTCTTTCTCTGTTGGTACTGCTAGCCTCTCTCTCTCTGTTGGTACTGCTAGCCTCTCTCTCTCTCTCTGTTGGTACTGCTAGCCTCTCTCTCTCTCTGTTGGTACTGCTAGCCTCTCTCTCTCTCTCTGTCTGTCCATACGGCTAGCCTCTCTCTCTCTGTTGGTACTGCTAGCCTCTCTCTCTCTCTGTTGGTACTGCTAGCCTCTCTCTCTCTCTCTGTCTGTCTGTACTGCTAGCCTCTCTCTCTCTCTCTGTCTCTGTTGGTACTGCTAGCCTCTCTCTCTCTCTGTTGGTACTGCTAGCCTCTCTCTCTCTCTCTCTCTCTCTCTCTCTGTTGGTACTGCAAGCCTCTCTCTCTCTCTCTGTTGGTACTGCTAGCCTCTCTCTCTCTCTCTCTCTCTCTCTCTGTTGGTACTGCTAGCCTCTCTCTCTCTCTCTGTCGGTACTGCTAGCCTCTCTCTCTCTGTCTGTCGGTACTGCTAGCCTCTCTCTCTCTCTCTCTCTCTCTCTGTTGGTACTGCTAGCCTCTCTCTCTCTCTCTCTGTTGGTACTGCTAGCCTCTCTCTCTCTCTCTCTCTCTGTTGGTACTGCTAGCCTCTCTCTCTCTCTGTCGGTACTGCTAGCCTCTCTCTCTCTCTGTTGGTACTGCTAGCCTGTCTCTCTCTGTCTGTCTGTACTGCTAGCCTCTCTCTCTCTCT